>NW_026892958.1:0-117408 GCF_033815535.1 Pezoporus flaviventris
TTTGTTTTGGGGGCCCCTGATACTGTATCTCATAGCAGAAGGAGGACAAGGACGTTTTTGTCCTGCTTTTTTGGGGTGTTTTGGGGTGTTTTTGGCCTGTTTTGGGTCTGTTTTGAGGCTCTGACCCTGTGTCCTACAGAAGAAGCAGGACAAGGTGGTTTTGGGTTGGTTTGGGCGTTTTGGAGCTGGTTTTGGGGTTTCTGGAGTGTTTTTGTCCTGTTTTGGGTCTGTTTCAGGCCTCTGACCCTGTATCCCACAGGAGAAGCAGGACAAGGAGGTTTTGGGGCTTTTTTGTTCTGTTTTAGGTCTGTTTTGGGGCCCTGACACTGTATCTCATAGCAGAAGGAGGGCAAGGTGGTTTTGTCCTGCTTTTTGGGATGTTTGGGGTGTTTTGCCTGTTTTGGGTCTGTTTTGAGGCTCTGACCTTGTGTCCCTACAGAAGAAGCAGGACAAGGTGGTTTTTGGGTTGTTTGGGGGTTTTGGAGTGTTTTTGTCCTGTTTTTGGGTCTGTTTCAGGGCTCTGACCCTGTATCCCACAGGAGAAGCAGGACAAGGTGGTTTTGGGGGTGGTTTTGTCCAATTTTTGTCATGTTTTGTGGTCTTTTTTGAGGCTCTGACCCTGTGTTCCATAGGAGAAGCAGGACAAGTTGGTTTTGGGGTGGTTTTGTCCTATTTTTGTCATGTTTTTGTCTTTTTTTTGTGGCTCTGACCCTGCATCTCATAGGAGAAGCAGGAAGATGGTTGTGGGGCATTTTTGTTCTGTTTTAGGTCTGTTTTGCAGCCCCGACACCGTATCTCATAGCAGAAGGAGGACAAGGACGTTTTTGTCCTGCTTTTTTGGGATGTTTTGGGGTGTTTTTTGCCTGTTTTGGGTCTGTTTTGAGGCTCTGACCCTGTGTCCTACAGAAGAAGCAGACAAGGTGGTTTTTGGGTTTGGTTTGGGGGTTTTGGAGCTGGTTTTGGTGTTTCTGGAGTGTTTTTGTCCTGTTTTGGGTCTGTTTCAGGCCTCTGACCCTGTATCCCACAGGAGAAGCAGGACAAGGAGGTTTTGGGGCTTTTTTGTTCTGTTTTAGGTCTGTTTTGGGGCCCTGACACTGTATCTCATAGCAGAAGGAGGACAAGGTGGTTTTGTCCTGCTTTTTGGGGTGTTTTTGGGGTGTTTTTGGCCTGTTTTGGGTCTGGTTTTTTTTTAGGCTCTGACCTTGTGTCCTATAGAAGAAGCAGGACAAGGTGGTTTTGGGTTGGTTTTTGGGTTTTTTGGAGTGTTTTTGTCTGTTTTGGGTCTGTTTTCAGGGCTCTGACCCTGTATCCCACAGGAGAAGCAGGACAAGGTGGTTTTGGGGTGGTTTTGTCCAATTTTTGTCATGTTTTTGTGTCTTTTTTGAGGCTCTGACCCTGTGTTCCATAGGAGAAGCAGGACAAGTTGGTTTTGGGGGTGGTTTGGGGGTTTTTGGAGCCTGTTTTGGGGTTTTTGGAGTATTTTTGTCTGTTTTGGGTCTGTTTCAGGGCTCTGACCCTGTATCCCACAGGAGAAGCAGGACAAGGTAGTTTTTGGGTGGTTTTGTCCTATTTTTGTCATGTTTTTGTGTCTTTTTTTGGGGCTCTGACCCTGTGTTTCCATAGGAGAAGCAGGACAAGTTGGTTTTGGGGTGGTTTTGTTCTATTTTTGTCATGTTTTTGTCTTTTTTGAGGCTCTGACCCTGCATCTCATAGGAGAAGCAGGAAAAGATGGTTTTGGGGCATTTTTTGTTCTGTTTTAGGTCTGTTTTGGGGCCCTGGACACTGTATCTCATAGCAGAAGGAGGACAAGGACGTTTTGTCCTGCTTTTTGGGGTGTTTTGGGGTGTTTTGGCCTGTTTGGGTCTGTTTTGAGGCTCTGACCTTGTGTCCTATAGAAAGAAGCAGGACAAGGTGGTTTTGGGTTGTTTTTGGGGTTTTTGGAGTGTTTTTGTCCTGTTTTGGGTCTGTTTCAGGGCTCTGGACCCTGTATCCCACAGGAGAAGCAGGACAAGGTGGTTTTGGGGTGGTTTTGTCCAATTTTTGTCATGTTTTTGTCTTTTTTTGTGGCTCTGACCCTGCATCTCATAGGAGAAGCAGGAGAAGATGGTTTTGGGGCATTTTTGTTCTGTTTTAGGTCTGTTTTGCAGCCCTGACACCATATCTCATAGCAGAAGGAGGACAAGGACGTTTTGTCCTGCTTTTTTGGGGTGTTTTGGGGTGTTTTTGGCCTGTTTTGGGTCTGTTTTGAGGCTCTGACCCTGTGTCCTACAGAAGAAGCAGGACAAGGTGGTTTTGGGTTGGTTTGGGGGTTTTGGAGCTGGTTTTGGGGTTTCTGGAGTGTTTTTTGTCCTGTTTTGGGTCTGTTTTCAGGCCTCTGACCCTGTATCCCACAGGAGAAGCAGGACAAGGAGGTTTTGGGCTTTTTTGTTCTGTTTTAGGTCTGTTTTGGGGCCCTGACACTGTATCTCATAGCAGAAGGAGGACAAGGTGGTTTTGTTCCTGCTTTTTGGGATGTTTTGGGGTGTTTTTGGCCTGTTTTGGGTCTGTTTTGAGGCTCTGACCCTTATGTCCTACAGAAGAAGCAGGACAAGGTGGTTTTGGGTTGGTTTGGGGGTTTTGGAGCTGGTTTTGGGGTTTTCTGGAGTGTTTTTGTCCTGTTTTGGGTCTGTTTCAGGCCTCTGACCCTGTATCCCACAGGAGAAGCAGGACAAGGAGGTTTTGGGGCTTTTTTGTTCTGTTTTAGGTCTGTTTTGGGGCCCTGACACTGTATCTCATAGCAGAAGGAGGACAAGGTGGTTTTGTCCTGCTTTTTTGGGGTGTTTTGGGGTGTTTTTTGGCCTGTTTTGGGTCTGTTTTGAGGGCTCTGACCTTCTGTCCTATAGAAGAAGCAGGACAAGGTGGTTTTGGGTTGTTTTTGGGGTTTTTGGAGTGTTTTTGTCCTGTTTTGGGTCTGTTTCAGGGCTGTGACCCTGTATCCCACAGGAGAAGCAGGACAAGGTAGTTTTTGGGTGGTTTTGTCCTATTTTTGTCATGTTTTGTGTCTTTTTGGGGGCTCTGACCCTGTGTTCCATAGGAGAAGCAGGACAAGTTGGTTTTGGGGTGGTTTGGGGGTTTTGGAGCTGGTTTTGGAGTGGATTTGGGACATACTTGGCCTGTTTTGGGTCTGTTCAGGGCTGTGACCCTGTATCCCACAGGAGAAGCAGGACAAGGAGCTTTTGGGGCTTTTTTGTTCTGTTTTTAGGTCTGTTTTGGGCCCTGACACTGTATCTCATAGCAGAAGGCGGACAAGGTGGTTTTGTCCTGCTTTTTGGATGTTTTGGGGTGTTTTTGGCCTGTTTTGGGTCTGTTTTTGAGGCTCTTACCTTGTGTCCTATAGAAGAAGCAGGACAAGGTGGTTTTGGGTTGTTTTGGGGTTTTTGGAGTGTTTTTGTCCTGTTTTGGGTCTGTTTCAGGGCTCTGACCCTGTATCCCACAGGAGAAGCAGGACAAGGTGGTTTTGGGTGGTTTTGTCCAATTTTTGTCATGTTTTGTGTCTTTTTTGAGGCTCTGACCCTGTATCCCACAGGAGAAGCAGGACAAGTTGGTTTTGGGGTGCTTTTGTCCTATTTTTGTCATGTTTTTTGTCTTTTTTTTGTGGCTCTGACCCCTGCATCTCATAGGAGAAGCAGGAGAAGATGGTTTTTGGGGCCATTTTTGTTCTGTTTTAGGTCTGTTTTGCAGCCCTGACACCGTATCTCATAGCAGAAGGAGGACAAGGACGTTTTGTCCTGCTTTTGGGGATGTTTTGGGTTGTTTTTGCCTGTTTTGGGTCTGTTTTGAGGCTCTGACCCTGTGTCCTACAGAAGAAGCAGGACAAGGTGGTTTTGGGTTGGTTTGGGGGTTTTGGAGCTGGTTTTGGTGTTTCTGGAGTGTTTTTGTCCTGTTTTTGGTCTGTTTCAGGCCTCTGACCCTGTATCCCACAGGAGAAGCAGGACAAGGAGGTTTTGGGGCTTTTTTGTTCTGTTTTAGGTCTGTTTTGGGGCCCTGACACTGTATCTCATAGCAGAAGGAGGACAAGGTGGTTTTGTCCTGCTTTTGGGGTGTTTTGGGGTGTTTTTTGGCCTGTTTTGGGTCTGTTTTGAGGCTCTGACCTTGTGTCCTATAGAAGAAGCAGGACAAGGTGGTTTTGGGTTGGTTTGGGGGTTTTTGGAGTGTTTTTGTCCTGTTTTGGGTCTGTTTCAGGGCTCTGACCCCTGTATCCCACAGGAGAAGCAGGACAAGGTGGTTTTGGGGTGGTTTTGTCCAATTTTTGTCATGTTTTGTGTCTTTTTTGAGGCTCTGACCCTGTGTTCCATAGGAGAAGCAGGACAAGTTGGTTTTGGGGTGGTTTGGGGGTTTTGGAGCCTGTTTTGGGGTTTTTGGAGTGTTTTTGTCCTGTTTGGGTCTGTTCAGGGCTCTGACCTGTATCCCACAGGAGAAGCAGGACAAGGTAGTTTTTGGGTGGTTTTGTCCTATTTTTTGTCATGTTTTGTGTCTTTTTTGGGGCTCTGACCCTGTGTTCCATATGAGAAGCAGGACACGTTGGGGTTTGGGGTGGTTTTTGTTCTATTTTTGTCATGTTTTTGTCTTTTTGAGGCTCTGACCCCTGCATCTCATAGGAGAAGCAGGAAAAGATGGTTTTGGGGCAATTTGTTCTGTTTTAGGTCTGTTTTGGGGCCCTGATACTGTATCTCATAGCAGAAGGAGGACAAGGACGTTTTGTCCTGCTTTTTGGGATTTTTTTGGGGTGTTTTTGGCCTGTTTTGGGTCTGTTTTGAGGCTCTGACCCTGTGTCCTACAGAAGAAGCAGGACAAGGTGGTTTTGGGTTGGTTTGGGGGTTTTGGAGATGGTTTTGGGGTTTCTGGAGTGTTTTTGTCCTGTTTTGGGTCTGTTTCAGGCCTCTGACCCTGTATCCCACAGGAGAAGCAGGACAAGGAGGTTTTGGGGCTTTTTGTTCTGTTTTAGGTCTGTTTTGGGGCCCTGACACTGTATCTCATAGCAGAAGGAGGACAAGGTGGTTTTGTCCTGCTTTTTGGGGTGTTTTGGGGTGTTTTTGGCCTGTTTTGGGTCTGTTTTGAGGCTCTGACCTTGTGTCCTATAGAAGAAGCAGGACAAGGTGGTTTTGGGTTGGTTTTGGGGTTTTTGGAGTGTTTTTGTCCTGTTTTGGTCTGTTTTCAGGCCTCTGACCTGTATCCCACAGGAGAAGCAGGACAAGGAGGTTTTGGGGTGGTTTTGTCCTATCTTTGTCATGTTTTGTGTCTTTTTTTGGGGCTCTGACCCTGTGTTCCATAGGAGAAGCAGGACAAGGTGGTTTTGGGTTGGTTTGGGGGTTTTGGAGCTGGTTTTGGAGTGATTTTGGACATACTTGGCCTGTTTTGGGTCTGTTTCAGGGCTGTGACCCTGTATCCCACAGGACAAGCAGGACAAGGAGGTTTTGGGGCTTTTTTGTTCTGTTTTAGGTCTGTTTTGGGCCCTGACACTGTATCTCATAGCAGAAGGAGGACAAGGTGGTTTTGTCCTGCTTTTTGGGATGTTTTGGGGTGTTTTTGGCCTGTTTTGGGTCTGTTTTGAGGCTCTTACCTTGTGTCCTATAGAAGAAGCAGGACAAGGTGGTTTTGGGTTGGTTTGGGGGTTTTTGGAGTGTTTTTGTCCTGTTTTGGGTCTGTTTCAGGGCTCTGACCCTGTATCCCACAGGAGAAGCAGGACAAGGTGGTTTTGGGGTGGTTTTGTCCAATTTTTGTCATGTTTTTTGTCTTTTTTTTGTGGCTCTGACCCTGCATCTCATAGGAGAAGCAGGAGAAGATGGTTTTGGGGCATTTTTGTTCTGTTTTAGGTCTGTTTTGCAGCCCTGACACCGTATCTCATAGCAGAAGGAGGACAAGGACGTTTTGTCCTGCTTTTTGGGGTGTTTTGGGGTGTTTTTGGCCTGTTTTGGGTCTGTTTTGAGGCTCTGACCCTGTGTCCTACAGAAGAAGCAGGACAAGGTGGTTTTGGGTTGGTTTGGGGGTTTTGGAGCTGGTTTTGGGGTTTCTGGAGTGTTTTTGTCCTGTTTTGGGTCTGTTTCAGGCCTCTGACCCTGTATCCCACAGGAGAAGCAGGACAAGGAGGTTTTGGGGCTTTTTTGTTCTGTTTTAGGTCTGTTTTGGGGCCCTGACACTGTATCTCATAGCAGAAGGAGGACAAGGTGGTTTTGTCCTGCTTTTTGGGGTGTTTTGGGGTGTTTTTGGCCTGTTTTGGGTCTGTTTTGAGGCTCTGACCTTGTGTCCTATAGAAGAAGCAGGACAAGGTGGTTTTGGGTTGTTTTTGGGGTTTTTGGAGTGTTTTTGTCCTGTTTTGGGTCTGTTTCAGGCCTCTGACCCTGTATCCCACAGGAGAAGCAGGACAAGGAGGTTTTGGGGTGGTTTTGTCCTATCTTTGTCATGTTTTGTGTCTTTTTTGGGGCTCTGACCCTGTGTTCCATAGGAGAAGCAGGACAAGGTGGTTTTGGGTTGGTTTGGGGGTTTTGGAGCTGGTTTTGGAGTGATTTGGGACATACTTGGCCTGTTTTGGGTCTGTTTCAGGGCTGTGACCCTGTATGCCATAGGAGAAGCAGGACAAGGTGGTTTTGGGGTGGTTTGGGGGTTTTGGAGCTGGTTTTGGGGTGATTTGGGTTGTACTTGGCCTGTTTTGGGTCTGTTTCAGGCCTCTGACCATGTATCCCACAGGAGAAGCAGGACAAGGTGGCCTTGGAGTGGTTTTGTCCTGCTTTGGGGGTTCTTTGGGTGCGTTTTGGGACTCTGACTCAGTATGCCATAGGAGAAGCAGGACAAGGTAGTTTTGGGGTGGTTTTGTCCAATTTTTGTCATGTTTTGTGTCTTTTTTGAGGCTCTGACTTTGTGTTCCATAGGAGAAGCAGGACAAGGTGGTTTTGGGGTGGTTTGGGGGTTTTGGAGCTGGTTTTGGGGTTTTTGGAGTGTTTTTGTCCTGTTTTAGGTCTGTTTCAGGGCTCTGACCCTGTATGCCACAGGAGAAGCAGGACAAGGAGGTTTTGGGGTGGTTTTGTCCTATCTTTGTCATGTTTTGTGTCTTTTTTGGGGCTCTGACCCTGTGTTCCATAGGAGAAGCAGGACAAGGTGGTTTTGGGGTGGTTTTGTCCTATTTTTGTCATGTTTTGTGTCTTTTTTGGGGCTCTGACCCTGTGTTCCATAGGAGAAGCAGGACAAGGAGGTTTTGGGGTGGTTTTGTCCTATTTTTGTCATTTTTTTTGTCTTTTTTGTGGCTTTGACCCTGCATCTCATAGGAGAAGCAGGACAAGGTGGTTTTGGGGCTTTTTTGTTCTGTTTTAGGTCTGTTTTGGGGCCCTGACACTGTATCTCATAGCAGAAGGAGGACAAGGTGATTTTGTCCTGCTTTTTGAGGTGTTTTGGGGTGTTTTTGTCCTGTTTCGGGTCTGTTTCAGGCCTCTGACCATGTATCCCACAGGAGAAGCAGGACAAAGAGGTTTTGGGGTGGTTTTGTCCTATTTTTGTCATGCTTTGTGTCTTTTTTGGGGCTCTGACCCTGTGTTCCATAGGAGAAGCAGGACAAGGTGGGTTTGGGTTGGTTTGGGGGTTTTGGAGCTGGTTTGGTGTGATTTGGGTCATACTTGGCTTGTTTTCGTTCTGTTTCAGGGCTGTGACCGTGTATCCCACAGGAGAAGCAGGACAACGTGGTTTTGGGGTGGTTTTCTCCTGTTTTCGGTTTTTTTTTCAGTCTGTTTTTGGGCTCTGACCCTGTACCCCATAGGAGAAGCAGAAGAAGGTGGTTTTGAGGTGTTGTGGGCTGTTTTGGGGGTGTGTTGGGTTCGTTTTGTCAAGTTTGGGGCTATTTGGATCCTCTGACCCTGTATCCCATAGCAGAAGCAGGACAGGGTGGTTTTGGGCTGGTTTTGAGTCGGTTTGGGTCAGTTTTTGGCCTGGTTTGGGTCTGTTTTGGTGCTGTGGTATGGAATACCTCCCTGGCTAGCCTGGGTCAGGTGCCCTGTCTGCTTCCTCCCTGCTTCCCCTCCTCCCTGGCAGAGCATGAGCCTCACAAAGTCCTTGGTCAGGGTAAACATCACTTAGCAACAACCGAAAACATCGGTTTCACCAACATTGTTCCCAGGCTGGTAGTCAAAACACAGCACTGCATCAGCTACCACGAAGGAGAAACATGACTGCTACTGCTGAACCCAGGACAGCAGCCCTCAACCCTTACTGCTTCGACCAGACCCTCCTTGTTAGTGAGGATGAGATCCAGCAGCGCTCCTCTCCTGGTTGGCTCATCCACCATTTGCAGGAGGAAGTTATCATCCATACACTGGAGGAACCTCCTGGACTGTGGCTGGGTTGGTGAGTGGTCCTTCCAGCAAACATCAGGGAAGTTAAAATCCCCCACGACGACCACAGCCTGTGACTGTGAGGCCGCTCTCAGCTGCCTGTAGAAGGCCTCGTCAACTTCCTCACCCTGATCTGGGGGTCTGTAACAGACACCTACAACAGTATCCCCCCTGCCAGCCCGCCCCTTAATTCTCACCCACAGACTCTCAACTCGCTCATCATCTGTCCCTGGACAGAACTCGGTGCATCGTAGTTCCTCCCGCACATAAAGAGCAACCCCACCACCCCTCCTGGCTGGCCTGTCTCCTGAAAAGGACATAGCCCTCCATGACTATATTCCAGTCATGTGAGCTGTCCCACCACGTCTCTGTAATTGCCACCAGATCATAGTCTCCTGACTTAACACAGGTTTCCAACTCCTCCTGCTTATTTCCCATGCTGCGCGCATTGGTGTACAGACATTCCAGGGAGCGAGCTGAGCACACCGATTTCACCCGAGGATTATAGGAGGCCTCCCAGTCTTCATCAGTTCTGGAGCGCTGCCCCACTGGGGCAAGCCCAGCTACAACCCCATCCCCCTTCGAATCTAGTTTAAAGCTCTCCAAATGAGCCCTGCTAATTCGTGCCCCAGCATCCTTTTGCCTCTGTGAGACAAATCTTTCCCACACGCCATTGTCCAGACTGGTGCCCTATAAAACCAGCCGTTATCAAAGAATCCAAAGCCCTGCCTGTAGCACCAGTCTCAAAGCCAATTGTTTATGAACTGAATCTTCCCATTCCTTCCCACATCATCAGTGGAAGATGGAAGGAGTGAGAGAAGCAGCCCCTCCAACCTAAGAAGCAGGGGACTTGCTGCAGACAAGAACGCTTCCCTCCCCACTGCCCACTTCTAGACAGCCCTGTCTCCAGCAGCCCACTCCACGCCTGCCAGAACCACCAGTCCCCTCAACCGCCTGCAGGCAGGCAGAACAATGAGACTTCTGGATCAAACACAGACACTAGTAACTAAATAAATGAATAAACAAGAAATCTAAGGTTGTAACAGTGCTGCGGCTGCTCTGCAGCACACTGCAGGCTCCCTGCCACATTGCAGCCTTCAGAGTTGAAACTGAAAAGATGTTTTGAACCAGTCCCCTATAACCTCTCCACTGGTCCCAGCAGCACCATGATGCACACAAAGAGGAGACGAAAGTCACTGCCACTCCTTGCCAAGCCTTCACTTTGCTCCTTCGTACTATGAATGTAATGAATGGTTCTTTATTTTACAGCTGTACTAATGCCAGTGCAAAAAAAACCAATGACCGTGGGCAAACACATCACCAGTCATTGACAAAAGCTCAGACCAATCTTGGGGAGCAAAGGTGTTGGGATCCCACAGCTGCTGGACTCACACAGGACATAGTTAGAAAATCAGAGCCCAGCTCTGAAGCAAGGTGCCTCCAGTGCAATAGCAGAACTGTGGTCTCAGCAGCATCAGGAGAGATTCTATTGATTTAGCAAGCAAGAAAAATTCAACACATTCTCATCCTAAGAAATAAATTAAACTAAAGGAGCTAAAGGCATGTGGGACTATCATCTTCTCTCCCAAGCTGCTTAGCAGCTACATGAAACCCTTTGAACTCTGATACACTCACCACACTCAGAGTGCATCATACTCGGGTGTATTACCCAGCTGCAGGTTCCTCCCTGAAATGAGCAGGTACCAACGGCCCCTGCCTAAGCCCTCTCCTGCCCCTGCTCAGAGCCTGCCATGACTGAGGGTCCACAGCAGTACCTCTAACAAAGAACACCGTCTCTCACTTGGCTTGCTGGGGTTATCATCTCTCACTTCCCACCCTCCTCCTTCCTCCCAGCGTTCTCTTGAGTCAAGCTCATTCCAACACCTCCTTCCTCGACCTCACATTCTCTCTGTTTCAAGACAAGGAATTACAACCATTTAGATCCAAGCATCACAGTTTAAACGCTGTGGCACAGTTCAGCCACAGACCTGCTGAGCTTAAAACTGACACAAGTGTCCACACATTAATTCTTGCATTACTGTAATTCTGCTTTTTATCCCTCTTCCCATCGGACTCTGACCTTTCAGTTTTAGATTTAAGACAGAAAATATACTTAAATAAATAAATAAAACACCACACCAGGTACCAGGTGGATTTGTTTTACTAGCACAGCAACCGGCTTCAAGCAGCCTGGGCTAGTGGAAGGTAGGTGGGGTGGAACTAGGTGAGCTTTAAAGTCCCTTCTAACCCAAATCACTGTGTGATTCTGTGATTTAGTAACATTCTCCAGGGCATGTTAAGAAACAAGCTGTTTGAATCTCATGTGAGGTTGAGTGGGACCCCAAAGGTTGAAGCCCAAGAGTTTCAGGGCTGCACAATAACCTCATCTCTCCACAGAGCACAAACCAGAGGGAACAATACATTGCCTGGAGTGACAAGCATCTATAGTTCCAGTTATCTGGGACAGGTCAGGGGAGAAAACCACATTGCTTCCACGACTCAGCCCAGGATAAGTGTCACTTCTGAGACTTTATGGGTATTTATTCTTTCACATCTGCACAAAGAAGCATGAAAGTCTAAATAATTACTTTGATATTTCATAAAGCTTGTAATCTGTCAGCCCCTTATGGCTGCTTTTGAAATATTAAAGGAGATATGAATAAACAACCACCCAAAATCAACTGAGCACCTTTTCTTTTCACAAATGGGCTATCGCCCACCCAAGCCTCCTTCATGCCTAAGAAGTTCATACAAACACTTCCAGTTTGAGTCCACCCACCAACTGGGGCCGTGACGAAGGAAACCACAGATTTCTTGTGGATCTGAGCAAAATTTCAGAAATAAAGGAGCCCCAGAAGGAAAAAGAAAGAGAAAAACCACCCAACCAACCAAAGAACCAAAACAACACGAACCAAGAGACTCAGAGGTTCAAGGGCAAAACAGCTCCTCGTAAGCACTTGAAAAGGAAGTAGGAGAGTAGACCATTTAGGGACAGAGGTTATTACCTTCCCCACTCATCTTGAATAAAACTCTGGCTCACACTTTCAGGGAGGCTGTTCAGGAAGGTGTTTTCTAATGACCAGTAACACAACATGGTCCAAGCTGTTTCCATCTTCTACTTCCTTTCACTCGGCTGAATTTTTAGGCAGGATTTCATTGCTTTCTATAACACGGCAGAACTTCCCTCAAAGGCAGCGCTATAAAGTACCTGTCATTTGTTGGGTTTAAAAGCTCGTTTCTTGAGATGTGATTTATCAGCAAGATGCTTCAGCAGTAAAATATTAACCATGGAATCACAGAGTGGTTTGGGTTGAAGGGACCTCAAAACCCATCCAGCTCCAAGCCCCTCCCACAGGCAGAGGCAGCTCCCACCAGGTGCTCCAGCCCCCAGAACATCTCCATGGACTCCTCTGGACTGGGGTTGAACGGATTGAAAGTAGCCCTGAGAAGAAGCACTTGGGGGTGTTGGTCTATGAGAAGCTCCCCATGCCCTGGCTTCAGTGGGCGCTTGAGCCCAGATCCCCTCCCTGTGCTGGGCTGCAACCTCAGAGCATGAGCAGCAGCTCAGGGAGGGGATTCTCCCCCTCTGCTGTGTTCTGGGGAGACCCCCCTGCAGTCCTGATCCAGCTCTGGGGCAACAGCACAAGAGGGACGTGGAGCTGCTGGAGCGAGTCCAGAGGAGGAAATGGAGATGATGCGAGGGCTGGAGCGGCTCTGCTCTGGAGCCAGGCTGAGAGAGCTGGGCTGGTTCCACCTGCACAAGAGAAGGCTCCTCAAGGGGAGACCTTAGAGCAGCTCCAGTGCCTAAAGGGGCTACAGGAAACCTGGAGAGGGGCCTTGGGTAACGGCCTGCAGGAACACCAAACAGGAGGGAAACCCTCGCCTTCTCGTGGCCCCATCCAGCAAAAAGTTCCAGGACCTTTTAGGCAATGAAAGGCACACACATTAAGAACACAATAAGCAAGGGCTGGAGCCAGGACTAACAGAACCAGCGCTGAGGGAAAACCTTGGCAAGGCTGTCACACAGAAAGCCTGCCTGGCAGCAAGGAACACTGTCTCCGCCCAAAAGGCACTCCCTCACAGTTGAACATTGGGCCATACAGTCACACTTTTACTGCTTTCTTCCCTGCTAGGGTAATCACAACTAAAATCCAGGTAAATGGGATTTAAGCAGCGACCCAAAGCCCCACTTGCCAAAAGCACAGGCCAGAAAGGATGGAGGAATTCGGCACTTCACCCTCTGAAGGGGGACACAGCCCAGTTCCATGCACACAACCACACCAACTGCTTTGCCAGCAAAGCCTTGTGCTTCACACCTAGGCTTCTCCTGCATGTTTGTTCACAGCAGGTGAGACATAACAGTTCTCTTCCTTTAAAACCTACCAACCCATCCTTGTTTGGCCACTGCTGATGGCTCACAGGGACCAGCCCAACTGAGCCCTACACAGGGAGCACAGATCCAGCCCCACGCTGCCACCAGGCACTGGCAAAGGCTCTGCCAGTGGCAAAGAGGAACATCATTTCCTTGGGCAAAAGCTTCACTGCATTATTACAAGAAAATGGTTTTCACAATTACATTGAAAAAAATCCAGATGGTTGGGAACACATGTTAGCACTCCATGCAACACAGAAACAGTTTCATGACATGTTATAGCATCCAGCTCTTTCTGTAGAGCTGAGAGAATGCTACTTCTGTTCTCTCAGTGCCACTCTCTTCTGTTGAGAGAGCTTTTTGGAAAGATTGCATCTCATCAGCACATCCACAGCACCTACCAAAATGCAGTCCCCATCTCATGCCAAGCCTCTGCAACCCAACAGCAAGAGAGGGACGTCAGAAGAGCACCTCTGACACACAAACAAGGACAGGTGAAGACTGGGCCTGCTTTGGCAACACCAGTATCAGCAAAGGAAGCAAAACTGTGGCTCACCTTGTAACAGGAAAGAAAAAGCAGCTCCCACTCTCCAAAGCTGCTCTTCACACAGAGCAGGGGGACACTGGACAAGGTGAGCATGTGCTGGCACTTGAGAGCCACCTACAAACTGCACTGACCACTGCAAGCAAGAACCTGGAGAGCTGCTGCAGCTGCAGGCCCCGCCTGCGGGGCTTGTCCCACAGAACACCAGTGCAGCCAAACACAAGCTCCAGCCTGAGCTTACCTTTAAAGGGACTTTGCTTTCTTCCGCCCTTATTTAGCAGGGACTCCCACGTCCTACCCAGAAAAGGCAAGCCTCAGGAGCTCTTGTAATGTTATTTATGAATTATAACCCTTTTCAATGGACAAGATTTAGAGAAGAAAGATTTGAAGGAAAGGGACAAGTGTCCCTCTGACAAATCCACATTTAAGGAAGTTTTTTTTCTGAGCCACAGAAGCAGAGGTCAAAGCCCAGCCCAGCCCAGCCAAATGAGCTGCTGCAGATGAAAGCACAGTGCTCCTACAGGAATCTTTCACACCTTAAAAGTTCCAGGAAGTTTTTGGAGAGCTCTAAACCCCTGCATCAATTTTAGTTGATTTTAAATCTGACCGTTAAGTACCCCAGCCTCATGCAGGTAGCTTAAAATACAGCTAACAATTCTTGGGGACTCCAACAAGTTTCTGCCTGCAACTCAAAATTGCAGACAACCCTTTTTCTGTAAGCCTTATACCTTAAGCACCTTGTATCTTAACACTCACGGCCTCATTTCAAATAGGACTTCACCACAAGTTTCTTCATCCAGTGTCAGCATTGTTTGGTCTTCCACAGCCCTCACATGCTCACAAAGGAGGTGATGGGCACTCCCAGGGCCATTGAACTCCCTTTCAGGGGAGAGTGCCAAAGGAAACATCCCCCCTGGCAAATGCACACAGAAGGAAACAAACTTCTTGACCATGTATTGTTTCCTGTAAACCCCATCTCAGTCTTGCTCTCTGTCTCTCTCACACACACATACCTTTTTCTTTACATTGCAAATGTGACTCTCAGCATCATTACATTTTCCTTTGGGAAACCAAGAACATTAACCTCAAAACTGTGTCCAGAGAATATGCCCATTTGATTGCTTCCCAGCCCAGCAACAGAAAATTAGGGTATTACCATCACTATTACTCATGCCTGCAGTTTAGAAATACAAAGGTTAACAAAGCCATTTCATTCCCTGGAAACAAGTCTAGATTGAGCTGTCTTTCCAGTCTACAAGGGGGCCTCCAGTCTCTAGGGGGCCTCCAAGGATGCTGGAGGGGGACTCTTCACTAGGGACTGCAGTGACAGGACAAGGGATAACGGCTTAAAACTTAAACAGGGGAAGTTGAGATTGGACAGAAGGAAGAAGTTCCTTACTTTTGCACAGATCCAACACGTGCAAATCTCTCGAGCTACAAAGCTCCGTGGCAAGGGCCAAATCACCTCCAAGTGATCACCTCACTTTTCACTCACTGAGATTGCAACTGAATTGGTGGTGATGAAGGTACCTGGAGTAAGAAAAACGGTCCAGTTTCAAACCAAAGATACTCATTTTGCTTTGCACCTCGGTGGCTTTGCACAAGATGGGCCAGCCCACGTTCCCTAGTGCACCAGGAGCCACATGCAATTTCAGACAGTGATCTCCAGGGGGAACCAAACCTCTACCAAGGGGGAATTGCAGAGCAGTACACGGAGAGGTGTGTATCTCCTGCCTCCCCAGTTCCTCCTTCCACTGCTTCCCAGCCAGTCTGACACAGGACTCAGCTCTAGGGAAGGTGGCACCTCCTCAGTCTCCCAGATGTGGAGCCCACCCACCCAGCTCACATCCGACCATCCCACACCCATGGGCTCCAGCAGCTCTTGGAAGAGGAGGAGTCCAGGCAGGAAGGGGGAGCCACCTGCTCCCTTTCAAACCCATCCTCCACCGACTTGCAAATTAAAGGGGCACACAAGTAACACTGCCCCAGGCTTCAGGAACAGCACAGGGACAGAGTGGAACAGAGCCCCTGTCCCACAGTAGAACTGCATCAGAGCTGACCTCCAGCAAAAGACACATCTGTTGGCACAGGCCAGGCTCGCTGGGGCCTCCATGCAGCGATGGCTCTCAATTCCATAAACTGTGTGCTTGTAGCAGCCTCCTGAGCCTCGGAGCATCAACTAACAGCAGAGAAAGACACAAACAAATTCCAAGAACATTAAGCTGAGTGCAGAGGTTTAAATCTGCTCCCCAGGCACATCTGATGTAAGAAATCCACAGCACACAGATCATGCAATCACAGACTGCTTTGGGTTGAAAGGGACCCTAAAGCTCATCCAGTTCCAACCCCCTGCCACCATGTGACAATGGTACCTTTCAATCTACCTTCCTCCTCCACCTGAGGCGTCCTGGCCATCCAAAAGGAAGTTTCCACTGAGCAGTGGGGAAAGAACACGCAGGTGACCCCCAACATATGCACAGCCTTGCTATACAGCTGGAAAATTAACATGGGAAATGCTGGTTATTCCACCCATTCCTCAAACAACAGAGACTTCAGGAGATTCACAAATTCGAGGAGACCAAGGGCAGGTTGGACAGGGCTCGGAGCAACCTGCTCTACTGGAAGGTGTCCCTGCCCATAGCAGGGGGCTGCAGCTGGGTGAGCCTTAAGGTCCCTTCCAACCCAAACCACTCTAGGATTCTATGATATTCTGGATTTCGTAAGACAGGCAAATCAACACTTTTCCTAAAATTTGCAGCTTTTAGGCTGCTTCCCAGAATATGACAGAACACAATCTTTTTAATCTGAGCTATCACTATGAAACTCAAAACTAATGCTTCCAGCCCTGGTCCTGCTTGCACCCGATACAAGCCTCAAACAAATCTCCTGAAGATACTCACATATTGGTGTGAATCTGAGTCAAAGCCACTGCCTGTAACCAATGTCAGTGTCTACAGCACTTTACATTCAATTCCTGCTTTAGCTAAAAATAGTAGGCTCCTATCTATGCACACACAGCTCCTATTTACTTCATGAAATTGCTTTACAGTGCTGCATCAAATTCCTGTTCTTTAATAAAAATGGGTTCTCTGCTTTTCTCTCTATTCACAGCACTGATGAAATGTGACAAGATTTTCTTTAGACATCTCACGGCCTTCTCTGATGCTAAAAACGATAGAAGAGAGAAGTATTTGTTCAAGTAACCAGCAGAAGCATCAGTGGGCTCAGGACGTCCCACAAATATTCAGAACAACACAGCAGTGGGCTCGCGAAACTGCTCATGATGAACCAGTTCCTTGACGCCAGGCATTTCACTAGGAAAGCCTCGCTGCAGCCACTCTCTTTGGGGATTGCCCTTCACAGAACTGTTCAAAGTTAATCATGCAGCAAAGCCAAGAGACAAGGAACTCATCCCTGCCACACCACAAAAATTAGGGATGTGCCGGCATCTTCACGAGGTACTGATTGCCACAGTTTATTGAACACCAATGCTGAAGGCCTTACCAGCCTCACAGGGAAGAACTTGTGCCTGAGATCTCCCTTGACCTGCTCCTCACGCCCTGGGGGGGGATGCAGCCCAGCACACAGGGGGGTTCTGGGCTCAAGCGCACACTCAAGCCAGGTCACGGGGAGATTCTCGTCACCCAAAACCCCAAATCCTTCTTCTCAGGGCTGCTCCATCCGATCCCCACTAGACTGTGCTCACAGTCCCACAACAACACGTTCAAATGCCCTCGTGTGCCCATTCCACTGGAATGACAGACTGCAGTATCTTTGTTTCAGGGACCTCACAGCGCTGATGAAACCTTCCCACTTCTCTGTGGGGTGTTCTCCCTCTGCTGTGTACCTCAGGAGGCAGGAGTTATTTTAGCAGACAGCAGAATCACAGGAAAAAACAACAGAAAATTCGATTCCCAGCTCTTGGCCACGGTCACAAGCTCACTCTTCACAGCAGGATTTTAATAGCTTGAAATGTAAAACTACAGCTTGGAAGATGAAATTTGGTTTCATTAATGTAATACTGCTTTTTTAAACAATACTTCATTTGGAAATGTTACTACCTGAGTAAGTGTCTACTTTTTTAATTTCAATTTAGAAAATGAGAGAAGGAAAGAGAGCATTTACCTTTGTCCGTCAGCAGAGCTTCACCCCAGAATGGCTCCCAACCAGTTTGTAACCTGGAAACCAACAAAACAATAATCAAACTATTGATTGGAACCTGCAATAACTCAAACACAAAACATGCCAATCGGTACACCAAATCATACAGCATCACAGCCTCAACGCTGCTCTTTCCCATTGGCCCAAGGTGGCCCAAGGTACCCAGTGCCACCCACAGTATTCTCCATTTCCTTCTGGGAGCACAGGGGAGCAAAGGCCATGGCTGCCCAAAGGACTTCAGACAACTTGGAACACCTTCTCCTCACCGGCTATTTATTTCTATTGCTCTGTCCTGTTTGAATCAACAGAGGGTGGCCAGAAGACTTCTCCATGTGACAGGAAGGCAGACCAACAGGTCTAGCCCAGTGACGTGGAACACCTCGCTGAGCCCGGGGGGATAGGATGTGGGAAGGAGCAGGACAGGGAACCAGAAGCATCTCCCCCCATCCCTAAGCCATCATCCCACAACAGACTTTTCCCCAGAACCACAGAGACCTAATTCCCACTGCTTCTTGGTAGGTCTGACCAGCCTGGAGGACAACATCTGATTCAGCAGGGAGGGCAGAGGCAACGAACCACAATGCAGGGCTCAGCTTGAACCCAGACTTCACAGGTTCACCAATTCCACCTTCACTGGCCATGAAGGAGCTGCAGAGAGGGCGCCGCTGCGTTATGCCCAGAGGAAAGCTGATTTCACGTCACCTTCCTGCTCCTCAACCAAGATCAATACAACTTCATTTCAATTTACTGGCCCAGGAAGATTAATTCCACAGCATTTCTTAAGCACTAAGTACTATTATTACCAAAACTGCTCGAGCTGGGTTCTTTTTCCTCTTTGAAAAAAGGGCCTAGGGACCAATATGTCTGAAGGATTAAAAGTCACTTCAAAAACCAACATAAAAATAAGAGGGATTTGAGAAGCCCGACTGGGTCGTTCACACTGCAGCACTTACACATCGATGGCCTGGCTGTCCCCACACCAGCACATCTCAACTGACTGCTTTAGGCTGACATTTATATTAACACTTTCAGGAGAAAAATCAACTTTTAGGTATCAAGTCTTCTTCCTGCCAGTCAGCATGAAATTAACAGGGGAGAAAAGCCTTCTGCTCAGCAGAACTGCCCTTCATCTCCTACAGCAAGTAGCACAGGGAGCCTGCTCATACATCACCATGTGTCTCTCGCATGGTGAGGTCCCAGGGGAGTGTGACTGTGCCCCAGCGTCCCCCACAGCTCCCAGGACACTGAGCCACGAACTACAGTGAGAGCTGCACCAGCTAAAAATTAAACTGTGTGAAGATGCAGATGCCCACGTGGCTGAGGACACTCCTGTCTCCTCACACCGGTTCTAGCCTTGCTGGGGGCTAGGACACAGGCAATTTGAGCCTGACCAGTCCCCTGAAGCAACTCTCCAGGAGACTCTATGGTATGGACAGCACAAGGGAAGTGGCTGCAGGAGCAACCAGTGGGAACCCCCTGTTACATGGCAACGGGGCCAATTGCCACATTAAGCAGGGCTTTGGGGACATCAGTGTCAGGCTGCTCCTACGTCCTGAAGCTCCCTCTCCCCATCCAGCTCTGTGGGAATGGACAATATTCCAGCCTTTGCCTCCCTAAATGAATAAACCCCTATACAGCACGGAAGAAAGAACTACTGCAAGCCAAAAAAGCCTTGGTATTTCATACGGCCAATCCTCCAATCCTCTCCTGGAGAAAGGCATCAGTACTTCTAACATGGAATTTATAGACTCAAAAGCCAAATGCAATACCAGGGACACTTATCTATGACCGGATGAGACCCAGAAGACCCTGTGGCAACTTCTGACCGACACTAGGAGGGACAGCCAAACGCACAACTGCATTTGGCTGCACCACATCATCTCTCCCGCTTTTCTTCCAAGTAACACAGAGCTGGCAAATACGTGTGGTTCTATCAAGCCATCTCCTTGAATAAAAGCTGTCTTGTTCAAAGCACTGATTATTTGTTGAAGGTGACACTCGTGCAGAAAGGGAAACTTCACACTAGGAGACTCTTTACAGGCAAAAAAGATCCCAGTTTTCTGCAAGAGGGCAGTTTAAAAGGGCCTGAGCTGAAATCACTGACACACAGCAGTAACCCATCATCACTGATTTAAGGTGCATTTTTAAAGGAGTAACACAACTGCTGCACTAGAACCACCACCCAAAAGACAATGTTCTGGTAAAGCTAGAAAATTAATAAGGAAAACAAGAAATACTGTTGTTGAAAGGAACCTGCTCAAACTATATCACTATTTTATACAAATATAGAAAGAAGTGGAATCTGGGCAGTGGAGGTTTTCAGATTGCCCAAGCATGATGGAGAAACACCCAGCCTCATTCCTAGCTCTGCTCAATCTTCAAGAAAGGGCTTTTAAAAACCACAAAAGTCTTGTGATTTGTGGAAGGACTTGCTTCCATGAACTCAAAGCAGGACAGAAGATATCAGAAAGGTCTGCAGGACTGCAGTCCAAAAAAATTACAGCAGGAAGGTGACCTTCCCTCCAGAGCTGCTTTCCTTCTCCAAGTGGCCACTTCTACAGACCATAAGAAAAGCACAGTTTCATTCACTGCCCAAAACCAAACCAATACAGATGCGGTCAGAAAGTGAACCAGTGTGAAACACCCCTGTGACTGCCACGGCACAACGCAGAGCCAGCACAGTCCCTGCACCACAGAACAGCCAGGGCAGTCTCACCAGCCCATCTCAGGCCCCTCTGTGGCAAAGCAACACCTGAGCTGCCTGGGGGGACTTGGTGCACCCTTCCATAGGGGCAGCAGCCCCTCCAACCTAAGAAGCAGGGGACTTGCTGCAGACAAGAACGCTTCCCTCCCCACTGCCCACTTCTAGACAGCCCTGTCTCCAGCAGCCCACTCCACGCCTGCCAGAACCACCAGTCCCCCCCCTCAACCGCCTGCAGGCAGGCAGAACAATGAGACTTCTGGATCAAACACAGACACTAGTAACTAAATAAATGAATAAACAAGAAATCTAAGGTTGTCACAGTGCTGCGGCTGCTCTGCAGCACACTGCAGGCTCCCTGCCACATTGCAGCCTTCAGAGTTGAAACTGAAAAGATGTTTTGAACCAGTCCCCTATAACCTCTCCACTGGTCCCAGCAGCACCATGATGGACACAAAGAGGAGACGAAAGTCACTGCCACTCCTTGCCAAGCCTTCACTTTGCTCCTTCACACTATGAATGTAATGAATGGCTCTTTATTTCATAGCTGTACTAATGCCAGTGCAAAAAAAAACAATGACCGTGGGCAAACACATCACCAGTCACTGACAAAAGCTCAGACCAATCCTGGGGAGCAAAGGTGTTGGGATCCCACAGCTGCTGGACTCACACAGGACATAGTTAGAAAATCAGAGCCCAGCTCTGAAGCAAGGTGCCTCCAGTGCAATAGCAGAACTGTGGTCTCAGCAGCATCAGGAGAGATTCTATTGATTTAGCAAGCAAGACAAATTCAACACATTCTCATCCTAAGAAATAAAAGAAATTAAGCTAAACTGCCTTCAGTCTCCAACTGAACAGAAGCTCCCATCACCCTTCTCCTGGCTCTGCCACTCAGAACTGAGGCTTCTGAACTGCAGGGCCCTCAGGCCAGCTCTTCTCAAACTTGTCCTCCTTTGGTTTGAAAAGGCCATTAAGTTCTCTACAGCTTGTTGGAAGGCCCTCATCTCATCAGCAGTGGATTGGTAAAGTTCATTTGAACTACCTTCTTCTCTGCAAATAAAGTTTCAGTAACAAAATCAGAGTTTGAAACAGAAGTAAAAGCAGAGGCAAAGCTGATCTTTAAGTAGTCTTAGAGGAACACACACCCTAAAGGAGCTAAAGGCATGTGGGACTATCATCTTCTCTCCCAAGCTGCTTAGCAGCTACATGAAACCCTTTGAACTCTGATACACTCACCACACTCAGAGTGCATCACACTCGGGTGTATTACCCAGCTGCAGGTTCCTCCCTGAAATGAGCAGGTACCAACGGCCCCTGCCTAAGCCCTCTCCTGCCCCTGCTCAGAGCCTGCCACGACTGAGGGTCCACAGCAGAACCTCTAACAAAGAACACCGTCTCTCACTTGGCTTGCTAAAAGGCCACCACTAAGACTTCAAAGCCTGGGCCACCATCTGCTCTTTGCAGAACCTCACCTTGATTTGTGAGCGCTTCTCTCAGAGCTGGGGTTATCATCTCTCACTTCCCACCCTCCTCCTTCCTCCCAGCGTTCTCTTGAGTCAAGCTCATTCCAACACCTCCTTCCTCGACCTCACATTCTCTCAGTTTCAAGACAAGGAATTACAACCATTTAGATCCAAGCATCACAGTTTAAACGCTGTGGCACAGTTCAGCCACAGACCTGCTGAGCTTAAAACTGACACAAGTGTCCACACGTTAATTCTTGCATTCCTGTAATTCTGCTTTTTACCCCTCTTCCCATCGGACTCTGACCTTTCAGTTTTAGATTTAAGACAGAAAATATACTTAAATAAATAAATAAAACACCACACCAGGAACCAGGTGGACTTGTTCTACTAACACAGCAACCGGCTTCAAGCAGCCTGGGCTAGTGGAAGGTAGGTGGGGTGGAACTAGGTGAGCTTTAAAGTCCCTTCTAACCCAAAGCACTGTGTGATTCTGTGATTTAGTAACATTCTCCAGGGCATGTTAAGAAACAAGCTGTTTGAATCTCATGTGAGGTTGAGTGGGACCCCAAAGGTTGAAGCCCAAGAGTTTCATGGCTGCACAATAACCTCATCTCTCCACAGAGCACAAACCAGAGGGGACAATACATTGCCTGGAGTGACAAACATCTATAGTTCCAGTTATCTGGGACAGGTCAGGGGAGAAAACCACATCGCTACCACGACTCAGCCCAGGATAAGTGTCACTTCTGAGACTTTATGGGTATTTATTCTTTCACATCTGCACAAAGAAGCATGAAAGTCTAAATAATTAAATAATTTAATTCCAAAAATGGAATAAAACCTGCAAGAAATGAGCAAAAATAAGATAAGAATGACCAGCAATTGCTTAGAAACAGCCAAAAAAAGATTTTAAATGGGTTATAAAGAAGCAAAAATGGGTTAAACCAAGTCAGGAAAGGGCCAAAATGGGTTAGAAATAGAAAGAAATTTGTAAGAAATGGAGAAAAATCCTTTGAAAATGGCCAAAATGGCTTAAAAAGAGGCAGTACTGTGCAAAAAAGGGTTAGAAATAGCTCAAGCCAGTTTAGAAATAGGTAAGAAAAGCTTAAACCAGACTAGAAACTTCCATAAATACTTGACATTTAGCCAAAAATGGAATAAAACCTGCAAGAAAAAATGGGCAAAAATAAGACAAGAATGACCAGCAATTGTTTAGAAATAGCCAAAAAAAAACTTAAAAGAGTCAGAAAGAGCCAAAAATGGTTTAAACCTGGTTAGAAATAGGCAAAAATGGTATAGAAACAGAAAGAAATTGGTAAGAACAGGAAAAAAATGGCTTGGAAATGGCCAAAATGACTTAAGAAGAGTTAGAATCGGGCAAACAAGGGTTAGAAATAGCTCAAGCCAGTTTCGAAATAGCTAGGAAAAGGTTAAAACAGGCTGGAAATGGCAAGAAACAGTTCAGACTCAGTCAACAATGCATAAAATTACTAAGAAATAGGAAAAATAGATAAGAATGTCCAGCAATTGTTTAGAAATAGCCAAAAAAGAATTAAAAGGAGTTAGAAAGGGCCAAAAATGGTTTAAATCAAGTCAGGAAAGGGCAAAAACAGGTTAGAAATAGAAAGAAATTGGTAAGAACTGGACAGAAAGGGTTTGGGAATGGCCAAAATGGCTTAAAAAGAGGCAGTATTGTGCAAAAAGGGGGTTAGAAATAGCTCAAGCCAGTTTAGAAATAGCTAAGAAAAGCTTAAACCAGGCTAGAAACTTCCATAAATAGTTCAGATTTTGCCAAAAATGGAATAAAACCTGCAAGAAATGGACAAAAATAAGAATGACCAGCAATTGCTTAGAAATAGCCAAAAAAAGATTTGAAATGGGTTATAAGGAACCAAAAATGTTTTAAACCAAGTCAGGAAAGGGCCAAAACGGGTTAGAAATAGAAATAAATTGGTAAGAAATGTTGAAAAATGGATTGAAAATGGCCAAAATTACTTAAAAAGAGTCAGTATTGCGCAAAAAAAGTGTTTGATATAGCTCAAGTCAGTTTAGAACATTCAGTTCAGCATAGTTCAGAATAGTTCAGAAATTGCCATAAAATGGCTTAAAACAGGCAAGAAATGGGCAAAAATCAGATAAGAATGACCAGCAATTGCTTAGAAATAGACAAAAAAGCCTTAAAATGGTTTAGAAAGGGCCAAAAATGGTTTAAACCTGGTCAGGAAAGGGCAAAAGCTGTGTTAGGAACAGAAAAAAAATTGGTAAGAACTGGACAGAAAGGGTTTGGGAATGGCCAAAATGACTTAAAAAGTGTTAGAACTGGGCAAAAAAGGGTTAGAAATAGCTCAAGCCAGTTTAGAAATAGCTAAGAAATGCTTAAACCAGGCTAGAAACTTCCATAAATAGTTCAGAAATTGCCATAAAATGGCTTAAAACTGGTAAGAAATGGGCAAAAATAAGATAAGAATGACCAGCAATTGTTTAGAAATAGCCAAAAAAGACTTAAAATGGGTTAGAAAGGGCCAAAAATGGTTTAAATCAAGGGAGGAAAGGGCAAAACCAGGTTAGAAATAGAAAGACATTGGTAAGACCTGGACAGAAAGGGTTCGGGAATGGCCAAAAGGGATTAAAAAGAGTCAGTATTGTGCAAAAAAAGGGTTAGATATAGCTCAAGCCAGCTTAGAAATAGGTAAGAAAAGCTTAAACCAGGCTAGAAACTTCCATAAATTGTTCAGAAATTGCCAAAAATGGAATAAAACCTGCAAGAAATGGGCAAAAATAAGACAAGAATGACCAGCAATTGCTTAGAAATAACCAAAAAAAGATTTTAAATGGGTTATAAAGAAGCAAAAATGGGTTAAACCAAGTCAGGAAAGGGCCAAAACAGGTTAGAAATAGAAAGAAATTTGTAAGAAATGGAGAAAAATCCTTTGAAAATGGCCAAAATGGCTTAAAAAGAGGCAGTACTGCACAAAAAAAGAGTTAGAAATAGCTCAAGCCAGTTTAGAAATAGGTAAGAAAAGCTTAAACCAAACTAGAAACTTCCATAAATAGTTGACATTTAGCCAAAAAAGGAATAAAACCTACAAAAAATGGGCAAAAATAAGGTAAGAATGACCAGCAATTGTTTAGAAGTAGCCAAAAAAGACTTAAACCAGGCTAGAAACTTCCATAAATAGTTCAGATTTAGCCAAAAAAGGAATAAAACCTACAAAAAATGGGCAAAAATAAGGTAAGAATGACCAGCAATTGTTTAGAAATAGCCAAAAAAGACCTAAAATGTGTTAGAAAAAGCCAAAAATGGTTTAAACCAAGTCAGGAAAGGGCAAAACCAGCTTAGGAACAGAAAAAAAATTGCTAAGAACTGCACAGAAATGGTTTGGGAATGGCCAAAATGACCTTAAAGAGTCAGTATTGTGCAAAAAAGGGTTAGAAATAGCTCAAGCCAGTTTAGAAATAGGTGAGAAAAGCTTAAACCAGGCTAGAAATGCCCATAAAAAAGTGAAACATTAGCCAAAAATGGCATAAACCAGGTAAGAAATGGGCAAAAATAAGGTGAGAATGACCACCCATTGTTTAGAAATAGCCAAAAAAAAGTTAAAGCGGGTCAGAAAGGTCCAAAAATGGGTTAAACTAAGTTAGGGAAGGCCAAAAAAAGGGGTAGAAAGAAATTGGTAAGTACAGGACAAGAACAGTTTGGAAATGGCCATAATGGCTTAAAAAGAGTTAGAATTGGGCCAAGAAATAGCTCAAGCCAGTTAAGAAATAGCTAAGAAAAGCTGAAACCAGGCTAGAAATGGCCATGAATTCTTTAGGAATTGCCAAAAACGGCTTAAAACTGGTAAGACATGGGCAAAATAAGATAGACATGGTCATCAATTGTTTAGAAGTGGTAAAAAATGCTTCAAACAGGGGACAAGCAGGCAAGAATGGACATGGAATAGCCAAAAAAAAGCTTAAAACTGGTAAGAAATGGCCAAAATTAGGATACAAATGGCCATAATTCTTTTAGAAATAGCCAGACTTAAAATGGGTTAGAAATTGGCAACACTGGGTTAGGAATGGCCAAAAATGGCTCAAACCGCGTCAGGAAAGAGCAAAAATGGGTTAGAAATGGCAAGAAATTAGTAAGAAATGGACAAAAAACGTTTGGAAAAGGTCAAAATGGTTCAAAAAGTTTTAGAATTGGGGAAAAAAGGGTTCAAAACAGCCTGAACCAGTTAAGAAATAGCTAGGAAAAGCTTAAAATAGGCTTCCATAAATAGTTCAGATTTAGCCAAAAATGGAATAAAACCTGCAACTCAATCATGTACCAAGGAAAGAGTCAGGGCATTTTCAGCTCTGTCTTGAACACTGCCAGCCATGGGGCAGCCACAGCTTCTCTGGGCACCCTGTGCCACTGTCCCACCACCTCACAGGGAACAACTTCTAAGATCTCATCTCAATCTCCCCTCTCTGTCACGTTAAAATCGTTCCCCCTTGGCCCATCCCCACAGGCCCTTGCTCTCCCCACAAGAAATGAGGGCAGATCCCAGGATCATCCCTCGGCAGCCGCAGCGCTCCGCTGCCGGCTCAGCCAGCCCAACTCACACACCGAGTCCAAAGCAGCCACTCTGGGGAAGTCTCTTGAGGTGTTCTGGCAACTCCTACAGCACCCCAAGATCGCCATCGCCACCCACCTCCTTCCACGCTCCTGCGTCCACAGGCGGCACCGGCTCCGAGACACCAAGACGGGAACCACCAGAGGAGCTGCTCTTGCCTCCTCCACCGGTAGCTTGTGTTCCGTGGGGCAGCTGTCGTCTCCCGGTGCCTCTGCTGGAGGGTTCCGTGGGGTTCTGTGACCTCACACACCTGAACACGGGGAGTTCCAGAATCAGCCACCCCTGTGGTCTCCATGTCCCCAAGGTCATTGTGATGCAGGAGCTCTGACTGGGTCCATGGGGAGCTCTGGAGGTGCTGCAGGCATTCTCTGGGATTCTCTAGGGGTATCCCCAGGATGCCCTGGGAGTGCACAGAGACACAGGGCCGTGGAGCAAGCTGCTCTAGTGGAAGGTGTCCCTGCCCGTGCCTTTGGGGGTTGGAGCTGGCTGAGCTTTAAGGTCCCTTCCAGCCCACTCTGGGATTCCATGATTCTCTGCTGTGCCAACGTCGGTCCCTCTCCACTCCTCGTAGGTGGCCGTGACGCCCTGTTCCACGGCCCACGTTGAGCTGTGACCCCTCGCATGCTCCACCTCCGGACCAAAGGCACTGAGGAAGAGCAGCCCGTGAGGGACCTCCCCGAGCCGGCTGGGCAGAGGCTGGTCCCCCCGCAGCCACTCCCGGAGCACCCCTGGGTGCCCAGTGGCCATGGGCACGATGCTGCCGCCATCCCAAAGCCGTGGCGGTCGCTGTGGATTTGCCCATTGTGACGGGGCCCCCACGGTGAGCGTGGGCTCTTTAAGGAGGGAGAGCCCTGCAGTAACCGGTGCAGAGGAGAGCCCTCCCCTCCCTCGGGAGGCTGCATCTCCCGGGGCTGCCCTGCGCATCCAGGTCCGTGTTCTTTGACTTTGCAATCCTGTTTTAGTGTTGGCCTCAAACACATTGTGGGTGCGTGCGTGGGTTTTGGGGGGTTCCCTGTAGAAACGGCTTCATGTAACCAAAAACGGGGGCGGGAAAGGTGGGGGGGGGGTCATTAAGTGCCTGTTGATGAACTGTCTGTGGGGAAGGGGGGGGATGGGCCTCACCTCCCCCCCAGCACCCCAAAACGGGGGTGGTGGGTGTTGGGGGAGGGTCCCCAAGGGACACAACCTCCCATCCCCCACCCGGGAGTGTTGGGGTGTGGCACCTCCCCCCTCTTTATACCCGGGATGGGAGAGGGGAGGATAAAGGGGGGGATGGGGGGGGGGTCTATCCGAAGCCTTATTGACACCGATGTAAATAGCGCGGGGGGGAGGGAGGGGAGAGGGGAGGGGTCACCTTAAGAATGTATAAAAAGGAAACTTAACCAATAAATGAAGATTTCACAGGAAATCGAGGCCCCCTCTCCCCCACGTGTTTCGGCCTTTCCCCATCCCCGTTCCGCGATGCTCTCCGCACTTCCGGGTTTGTTGCCTCTGTTGCCTAGCAACGGGGTCTCCGCGTACCGCTTCCTGCGCGTTGCCAGGCTACGGCCCATGGGGCTGAATATGGGGCCTTTCCTCGCCCCTCCCCCTCATTTGTCCCCTCTTCCCCTCCCCCACCGCATACCCATTTTCTCCCCTCCCCCCCTTACCCCCCCATTCCCCCTCCCCCTTTTTCCCACCCCCATTCCCCACATTCCTGCCATTTCTCCCCCTCTCCCTCCATCCCTCCCCATTTCTCATCCCACCATCGTTACCCCCCCCTTATTTACATGCAATTAGCGTAGGACCTGCTTTATCCACACGCACTTCATGTAGGGCTGACCTTATTTACACGTTACTTCCTTATTTACATGTTATTAATGTGGGGCCTACTTAATTTGTGTCCTTTTCGTCCAGCACGCTCAGCGCTTCCAGCAGCCCCCGCCCTTCTCCCTAGGGCCTGAAAGGGGCGTGGCCAAAGGGGTGAGGCCACGCCCCCCAGCCCCTCCCTCTATCTCCCCGTCTTTGCTCACCTGGGCCTGCAGGGGGCGCAGCTGCGCCTGGAGCTTCCCATTGGATGCGCCCAGAGCCCGGAGCTGGATCCAGCGACGGGACTGGAAGGGATGGAGGGGGGGGACACAAGGAAATGAGGGACCCCAAAGCCATGGGAGGGACCCAAATACCCCCCAAGACCCCCAAACACCTTAAATATCGCCCCATATTTCCCCACAAGCCTCTCCCTTAACACCAAACCCATTCATAACCCCCAGATCCCCCTCCCAGCACCCCCAAAATTCCCCCTAAAGCCCCAAACTCCCCCATGTCATCCCCTATAAACCCAAAATCCCCCTCCAGGACCCCCACATATCCCTCATCCCTCCCAAAAAGCGGCGCTGGGACCCTTTAGGGACCCCAACCCCTCCCCATAACCATCAAATTCCACCTCCCACCCCCCCCAAGCCCATCAGGACCCCCCCAAATCCCCATATTCCCCCGTTGGCACCCACCAGCCGCTGCTTCCCCTCCTGCAGCTGCCTCCTCAGTGGCCCCAGGGCAGTTTCTGGGGAGTCCATGGGGCTGCCCCGTAGCTCTGGGCCCTGCTGGATCTGGGCCCCCCGAGCCCCTGAGAGCCCCGTGGCCTCCAGCATCAACCTGGTGGCAAGGGGGGGGCCCAAAGCCAAACGTTGAGAGGAGTTTTGGGGGCCCAAAGGGGTCCAGATCCCATTTTGGGGACCCCAAAAGGGCTGCAGGGACCATGGAGGTTGGGGGGGGACACCCCGAAAGGTCTCAGCACTGGGTTTAGGGAGAGTGTGGGGGGGGGCTTTAAGGACCCCTATGAGCCCAGCACCCACTTCAGAAGGAAACCCAGGGGGGTTTAAAGTATAGAGGGGGTCCCTAAAGGGTTCTGGGGTTCAGGAGTGGGGAGGAAAAGATCATGGGGGAGGGCCCAGGGCAGTTTTGGGGTGCAGGGGGGGAAACCGGGCTGCAGGATGGATTCGGGGGGGGTCCTTGAGAGGGTTTTGGGTGCATGGGGGAATCCATAGGGTGGTTTTGGGGTGCAGAGGGGTTGTTTTGGGGTGCACAGTGGGTGCTTTTGGGGTGCAGGGGGTTGTTTTGGGGTGCAGTGGGGGTAGATTTGGGATGCACAGTGGGTGCTTTTGGGGTGCAGGGGGGCGGTTTTGGGGTGCCGTGGGGCTTCTGGGATGCATGGGGGTGGTTTTAGGGTGCAGGGGTTGTGTTTTGGTGTGCAGGGGGCATGGTTTCGGGGTGCGGGGGTGGCGTTTTGGGATGCAGGGGGTTGTTTTGAGGTGCAGGGGGGATGGTTTTGGAGTGCAGAGGGGGTGTTTTCGGATGCAGGGGGGATGGTTTTGGGGTGCAGGGGGGTGTTTTGGTCCCTGTGGGCCCCCCAAAACCCCACAGAGCCCCCCCAAAACCCTCTAACGCTCCCCACCCCGCCCCCCAAACCTGAATCTCCTTGAGGTGCTGGTACCTGAGCCCCGAGTTAAGGAGGAAACCTGGGGGGGGGTTAAAGGAAGGGTTGGGGGGGGTCGGGGAGGATCATGGGAGGGAACTGGGGGTTCCTGGGGATCCCAATGGGATTTGGAGGGGACCTAAAGGAATTTGGGCTCCTGTGCATGGATCTGGGAGAAGAAAAGGGGTTGGGGGGGGGGCCACAAGGGGGAATTGGGGGGTGCTGGGGGGTTGTTGGGATCCCAATGGAATTTTGGGGGGTCCTAACAGGTAAAGGGGTTTGGGGGGGTCCTGAGGGGTTTTGGAGGCTCCCCAATGAGCTTGGGTGTGTCCCCCCCCACTTTGGGGTGCAGCGGATACCACAGCAGGTTCCCTTTGATCTTCTTCACATTCCTATAGGAACACCCCCCCCCCCCGCCATGTATTTTAGGGACCGATCCGAGGTTTGGGGTCCCTCCAGATGTTGCAGTTCCTCCCCCCCAGATGTTGGGGTGCCCCCCTCACCGCGGTGCCGCACGTGGCCCATGATGTACTCCCGGATGGGGGCACAGGGCCCCGTGCACAGCCTGGAGGTGGGGGGGAGACAAAGAGAGGGGGTCAGGAGCACCCCAACCCCCCCAGGACCCCAAAAGCCCCCACTGGGGGGTCCCGCGGGCTCCAACCTGCGCAGGTCGGGATCGGAGGGGAGCTCCAGCTCCGCCATGATGGGCGAAATTGGCGGGAACCGGACGGGACCAAACTGGGGCGGGCGCGGGGGGGATGGGGGGAGGGGCCCGGGCCGATCCTGGCCCCTGCGCGCCCCCCGCAGCCCCCTCCCCCGCCTCCGCGTCACGTGGTCATCACCCAGCACCGCCTCCTGCCCCACCCCCGCGGGCTCTTCGCCCTCCAGGTCACCTCGGGTCACGTGGGGCGGGGCCTCGGCACCCCCGCACTATAGGGGTGCCCCATAACTTTGAGGGGGGCACAGAGGGGGTGCCCCATAACTTGGGAGGCTCCATAGGGGACTTCCAGAGCCTGCCCCATACCTTGGGGGCCACAAAGGGGGTGCCCCATAACTTGGGGGAGGGCACAAACGGGGACACCCAGACCCCGCCCCATAACTTGGGGGGCACAAAGGGGGCGCCCCATAACTTGGGGGTCCCAGTGCCCGCCCCCCAACACCCCATAGCGCGGGTCCTGGCCGCCCGCTTGGGGGCGCTGTTGCACCGGGCCCCGGTGCTGCTACGGGAGCGGCGCCGCTCGGTGCTGGGGGCGCTGCTCCGTGGGAGGGGGGCACCGGGGCTTCCCCCCCTCGGCTCTCGCCGCTGCTCCGGGGGCACCGGGGCTCGAACCCGGGAGCTCGGGGCTCGAACCGCGGCCCCTGGAGCCTCAATGGGAGCCGCGACCGGATGTGCGGCGGGACCGGGGCATCCCCAGCCCCATCTTTGGATCCAGTGCGGAGCAGTGGGAAGTGAGTTGGGAATGGGGGTAACGGGTGGCAATGGGGGTAATGGGGGGTAATGGGCGGGCAATGGGGTAACATGGGCAATGAGGGGCAATGGGGGTAATGGGGGCATTGGGGGTAATGTGCAATGGGGGTAATGGGGAGGGCAAAGGGGGTAATGGGGGCCAATAGGGTCAATGGAGACAATGGTGGGCAATGGTGTCTCTCCCCCCCACCCCAGAGCCCCCCCTCCTGGAGCCCAGTTCTGCTCTTCCAGCCCCATGGAATTCCGTGTCCGCGCTCCCCGCTACAGTCGGATCCGGACCTGGATCCGTGTCCATGTGTGGAGCATCCGGATCTAGATCCAGATCCCATAGGATCTGCTCCCAAGCACCAGGAGCTGTGATGCCAATGGGATCCCGTGCTCCCAGATGATCCAAGGCTCTGGAATGAGGCAGAGCTGCAGCACGAGCCGGTGCTTCGGGGTTGACTTGGGCTGTTTTAGGGGTGGTTTTGTGTGTTTTGATGTGGTTTTTTCCTCCTTTTGGCGTGTTTTGGGGCTCTGAGCCTGTGTCCCACAGGAGAAGCAGCACAAGGTGTTTTTTTGGTGGGTTTAGGGTGGTTTGGGGTTGTTTTGGGGGTGGTTTTGAATAGTTTTGGGTTGTTTTTGTGCTTTTTTGAGCCTGTTTTGGGGTTCTGAACTTGTGTCCCACAGGAGAAACAGGACAAGGTGGTTCTGGGGTGGTTTTGGCCCATTTTGGGGGTTGTTTGGGGTGTTTTGGCCTGCTTTTCTCCTGTTTTTTCCTGTTTTGTGGCTCTGACCCTGTATGCCATTGGAGAAGCAGGACAAGGTGGTTTTGGGGTGGTTTGGGGGTGTTTTGGGGTTTGCTTTGGGTGTTTTGGCCTGGTTTTGGCCTGTTTTGGGTCTGTTTTGGGCCTCTTACCCTGTATCCCCTAGAAGAAGCAGGACAAGGTGGTTTTGGGTTGGTTTTGGGTTGTTTTTGGCCTGTTTTGGTTTTTTTGGGGGCTCTGACCTTGTATTCCATAGGTGAAGGAGGAGAAGGTGGTTTTGGGGTGGTTTGGGGTTGTTTTGGGGTTTGCTTTGGCTTGTTTTGGCCTTGTTTTCGCCTGTTTTTGGCCTGTTTTGGGGCTATTTTGGGTCTGTTTTGGGGCTCTGACCCTGTGTCCCTTAGGAGAAGGAGGAAAAGGGGGTTTTGGGGTGGTTTGGCATGATTTGGGGTTTGCTTTGGGTGTTTTGGTCTGGTTTTCACCTGTTTTTGGTCTGTTTTGTGGCTATTTTGGGCCTCTTACCCTGTATCACGTAGGAGAAGCAGGACAAGGTGGTTTTGGGGTGTTTTGGGTTGTTTTTGTCCTGTTTTAGGGCTGTTTTGGGGCTCTGATTCTGTGTCCCATAGGAGAAGCATGACCAGGTGGTTTTGGGGTTGGCTTGGGCTGTTTTAGGGCTGGTTTGGGGTGGTTTGGGGTGTTTTTTTCCTCTTTTTGGCCTGTTTTGGGTCTGTTTTGGGGCTCTGACCCTGTGTCCCACAGGAGAAGCAGGACAAGGTTTTTTTTTGGTGGGTTTAGGGTGGTTTGGGATTGTTTCGGGGATGGGTTTGAATATTTTTTGTTGTTTTTGTCCTTTTTTGACCCTGTTTTGGGGTTCAGAAATTGTGTCCCACAGGAGAAACAGGACAAGGTGGTTTTGGGGTGGTTTTGGGGTGGTTTTGGGGCTCTGACCTGTGTCCCATAGAAGAAGCAGGACAAGGTGATTTTGGGGTTGGTTTTGTCCCATTTTGGGGGTTGTTTGGGGTGTTTTGGCCTGCTTTTCTCCTGTTTTTGTCCTGTTTTGGGGCTCTGGCCCTGTATGCCATTGGAAAAGCAGGACAAGGTGGTTTTGGGGTGTTTTGGGGGTTTTGGAGTGATTTGTCCTGTTTTGGGGCTGTTTGGGAACTGACCCTGTATCCCATAGCAGAAGCAGGACAAGGTGTTTTTTGGCTGGTTTTGCGGGTGGTTTTGGTTTGGTTTTGGCCTGTTTTGGGTGCTTTTTGGGACTCTGACCCTGTATCCTACAGAAGAAGCAGGACAAGGTGGTTTTGGGGTGGTTTGGGGAGTTTTGGATGTTTTGGCATTCTTTTGTCCTGTTTTTGGGCTCTGACGCTGTATCCCAAAGGAGAAGCAGGACAAGGTGGTTTTGGGGTGGTTTTGGGTTGTTTTGGGGCTGTTTTGGGTGTTTCGAGTTGGTTTTTCATTGGTTTTGGCCTGGTTTGGGGCTTTTTGGGGGTCTGACCCTGTGTCCCTTAGGAGAAGGAGGGCAAGGTGTTTTTTGGGTGGTTTGGGGGTGTTTTGGGAGTGGTTTTGGGTGTTTTGGGGTGTTTTTGTTCTGTTCTGGGTCTCTTTTGGGTCTCCTACCCTGTATCCCACAGGAGAAGCAGGACAAGGTGGTTTTGGGTGTGGTTTTGGGGATGTTTTGCATTGTTTTTGCCCTGGTTTTGTCCTGTTTTGTGTCTCTGACCCCGTATCCCATAGGAGAATCAGGGCAAGGTGGTTTTGGGGTGGTTTTAGGGTGGTTTTGGTTTATGTCCTGTTTTGGGATTCTGACCTTGTGTCGCGTAGGAGGAGGACAAGGTGGTTTTGGGTGTTTTTGTTCTGTTTTGGGGCTGTTTTGGGGCTCTGACTCTGTATTGCATAGGAGAAGCAGGACAAGGTGGTTTTGGGGGTGGATTCGGTGTATTTGTGGCCTCTTTTGGGGCTAGTTTGGGGCTCTGACCCTGTATCCCCTAGGAGAAGCAGGACAGGGTGGTTTTGGGGTCCTTCTGGGGTGTTTCTGTCCTGCTTTTGGGCTGTTTGGGCTCCGCTGTTGGCAGTGGGGACACATGCCATGCCAGACCTTGATGTGAAGGATGGCCTCCCCTGTTACCAGAGAGCCATACAGCAGAAAAAAGGGGCAGGCCCAGCAGCCTGTAGTTGGCATATATTGGAGATATGATCTAGGGCAAATCCCTGCTCAAGTAGGGTCACCCAAAACATATATAAAACAAAAAGGGGGAGATGTGGAGGCAGTGTTCTCACAGGAGAGTGGATAATTGGTACATAAATTCTGAATAATCCTGAAAGATGCAGCAAGGCCGTGAGAGGCCCGAGGAAGCCTGAACAAGCAAGATAAGAAGAAGCTGGAATTCACTGAGGTAATGAGAACTGTGGACTGTTGGCAAGCTTTGGAGGTCAAGTTCTCACACCTGTGCTTAACCAATTCTATGTTAGTTACAAAGGGTCTTTGAGACATGTATCCAATCATAATATGCCAAATCAAGACACGTATCCAATCATAATATGCCAAATCACTGTAAGTGCATGTAAGAAATAGTATATAAGGAGTTACGGCTTTGTAAAAAATGGCTTTTGTCTGATCATATTGATCTCTGACTGAGTCCATGTGTTTTCTGCGGCACGGAGTTATTGGGGGGGGCAGGAGGCAGCAGGCGGGCACTAGGACCCTGATTCCGGCGCTAGAGGGGGCGGGCACTGGGACCGGCTCCTGACAGGGAGGAGGCAGCGGGCGGGCACTAGGACCCCGATACCGGAGCTATATAGTGCTGAGGGTGCTGGGGGTTCTGTGGGTGCTGGGGTTTCTATAGGTGCTGGGCTGACTGGGTGCACTGGAGCTGTTGTGGTTGCTGGCAGTGGTGGGGGTGGTATGGGTGCAATGCATGCTATGGGTGCTGGGGGCTCTATGGGTGCTGGGGGTGCACTGGGTGCTGTGAGCCCTGGCCCCAGTCCCTGCTCCAGGCACTGGGGACCCCAGTGCTGGCATCTGGGAGAGGTCCAAAGAGTGCTGGGATGGGTGTTGGGAGCTGGGATGGATACAACCTTGAAGCTTGTGAGGTCCTAAGGGAAGATCCCAAGCCTGGAAGCAGGATGCTCCAGCTGGATGCAGGGATGAAGTGGGATGCTCCAGCTGGATGCAGGGATGAAGCAGAACCATGGAAGTTTGGGTTCTCCTTCATCATTTGGGTGTGGAGAGGAGCCTTCAGCATGGATTGGAGCCATAGAACAAGGGGTGATGGGTTCCAACTGGAACAGCGAAGTTCAGGTTGGAGATAAGGAAGTGAGGGTGCTGGGACACTGGGATGGGTGGGATGGAGAAGAACGGATGGGCTTGGAGCAACCTGGTCTAATGGAAGCTGTCCCACCTGCCTCTTCATGCCATGCTTTAATGGTGGGGCAATGATTGGACTTGATGCTCCTGAAAGTCTTTCACAAACTGGTTGATTCCCTGATTCCCAGCTCCCGCTTCCCACTGTTCCCTGCCCTCCATCCCTCATCCCCATCCCTGCGCACGGACCAGAAGAAGAGGTGGGCACGCAAAGCATCCTCTCTATGGGAAAATAAGGCAACTGTATTGAAGCTGAAGCCAACTTCAAGCGACGCCGCTCCTCAAGGCTTCTTCCCCCTTAGAGCCTGCAGCAGCTCCTGCACCCGACTGACAAATTCCAGGAGCACCCGGTATGGGAAGGAGCAGATGTCACCGGTGCTCGAGGCCGTCGGAGCCGGCATCGTCTGCTGGATGGGCGCATGCAAGACGTCCTGGTGGCTCCATGTCGGGGGCGTCGCGGAGGCTCCCGCGGAGTGGAACGTCCCCAGCTGGTGGAGGATCCACTCATGGAAGTGCCTTGTTGAGGTGTAGACCCCCGGTTGCTTGGCCCTGGCGCAGCCGCGGCCCCAGCTCGTCAGCCCCACAACCCAGAAAAAGTTGGCATGGTTGTCCCGGCACATGAGGGGACCGCCACTGTCACCCTATGGAGGAGAAACAGAGAGGGGATGAGGATGGGGATGGGTGGCCATGGCAACGCCTGAGGGGACCACTGCTGCTACCCTTTGGAGGAGAACGGGAGAGGATGGGGAGGGGTGGCCATGGCAACGCAGAGGGGACAACTGCTGCCACCCTACGGAGGAGAACGGGAGAGGATGGGGATAGGTCGCCATGGCAAAGCAGAGGGGACGACTGCTGCCACCCTATGGAGGAGAACGGGAGAGGATGAGGATGGGGATGGGTCGCTATGGCAATGCCGGAGGGGACCACTGCTGTTACCCTATGTGGATGGAAGGGTTCTCCTTCATCATTTGGGTGTGGAGAGGGACCTTCAGCATGGATTGGAGCCATAGGACGAGGGGTGATGGGTTCCCACTGGAACGAGGGAGTATGGGTTGGAGATAAGGAGAAATTGTTCCCTATGAGGGCGGTGGGACACTGGGATGGGTTGGATGGAGAAGGATGGATGGGGCTTGGAGCAACCTGCTCTAATGGAAGGCATCCTTGCCCCTTGCTTAGAACTGGATGCTTTAAGCTCCTTCCCAACCTAACCCATTCCATGAATCCATGCTCACGACATGGTTTAGTGGTGGAATCTCAATGCTCTTAAAGCTCCAACCTCTATGGTCCCTGCGCAGGGATGATAGAGCAGGAGCTGGATGCGCTTCCAAAGCTGGGATAAAGGGGGATGCAGAGCAAGGCCCTACAGATGGGAGAGGAGAAGGGAGCCCCAGTGGCACATCCTTACCTGGCAGGTGTCGATGCCACCCTGCGGGTACCCAGCACACAGGTTGTGGCTCTTGATGGCCCCTCGGTACCATAGGCTGCTGTTGCAGACCTTGGCATCGATGAGGCGGACCTTGGCCTCCTGCAGGGCAGATGGGGACGATGCCCCCGCTGTGGGGACACAAAGGGGGTCAGGACTGGGGGGAGAAGGAATGGATATGGGGGTATTTGGGGCTGAAAAGATCAATGGGAGCCATCAACACCGCCCCATGGCATGGGCTGCATCCCCTTTCTTCTGCATCCTCAACATAAGGAGGACATGGAGGGACCTTCAGCGATGGGACAAGGGGTGATGGGTTCCAACTGAACCAGGGATGCTCAAGTTGGAGAGAAGGAAGTGGTGGGAGACTGGGATGGGTTGCATGGAGAAGGTCGGGATGCTCCATCCCCAGTCGGAGCAACATCCAATAGACCTGGATGAGCTTTACCCTCCCTTCCATCCCATTCCATGAATCCATGACCCGGCTTCCCAAGGCCAACGGGGCCATCGGGCACTCACTTCTGGCCTCCCTCGCGCCCCATCCGCTGATGAAGCACTCGGAGAGCTGGGACACGCTGAGCGTCGCATCGGGCAGGCAGGCGAGCTGCACGTGGTACCCGCACTGCACCGGCTGGTCCAGCTCCACCAAGGCAATGTCGAAGCCGCCGGAGACGTTAGTGTAATATTCATGGACCACGACCCTCTGGATCCAACGTTTCTGGGTCTCGGAATTGGCCCAAGCCAGGTCTGTGATTCCGACCATCACGTACCAATCCGTGGTGAAGCTGGGAGGGAGCGGAAGAGCAGGGATTGGAGCCATAGGACAAGGGGTGATGGGTTCTGACTGGGAATTGCAGGTTGGAGATAAGGAAGGGATTCCCTATGAGGGCACTGGGATGGGATGGATGGAGAAGGTTTGGATGCTCCATCCCTGGTAGTGCTCAAGGCCAGCTTGGAGCAAGCTGCTCTATGGAAGGCATCCCTGCCCATGGCAAGGGCTTGGAACTGGATGATCCCAAGCTCCTTTCCCACCCAACCCATTCCATGATCCATTCCATCCCATCCCATCCCATTCTATGGAGGGGTGGGAAGGAGCCACATTCCTGCTGCTGCCCAAAGGAAAGCACTGCCCCAGCTCGCCTTAGGCTCAAGGGCTGTCAAGCTGGAAGCAGCCTTCTCCTGAGCGCTCCTCCAAGTGCATCCAGGATGGGGAAGGGGACAGGATGGGAGCTGCTCCTTGGCTATTCCCTATGGCTGGAATCCCTTCTCCCCCTTACTTTTGCCCGACGAAGCAGTGAGCGGCCGTGAGGACCCACTGTGGGGTGATGAGGGACCCCCCACAGATGTGCGAGAAGCCGGTGGCCGTGGGGAACTGGATGCTGACCATCCACGGCCAGGCGCCCTGGTGCGCATCCACGCCTCCGACGATGCGCGACACCCCATAGGAATCAGCCATGGGACGGGTACCGCAGGTCCCTCTGGAAGCAGAAGCCCAACACCGGATGGTTAGGGATGAAGGGCGGGCATCATCCCGCCCCACTGGGTGACGCAGGGACAAGGGACCCTATGGGGTGCCCCATAGCTGTGCTGTGCCACCGCATGGGGTGATGGCGAGGAAGCGGGGCTCTCCCACTCCCACCACCCCACTGGTGTGACCATGGTTGGGAGCAGCAGCATCTCCCTATAGAATACCAGGAGCCCCGGAGCCTGGTGCCACTCACCCACAGCTGTCCCAGGAGCCATGCACCAGCCAGGCCAATGCCAGCAGGATGAAGACATGGAGCAAAGCCATTGCTGTCATCACCGCTGAGGGTGACCCCAAGGTGCCACCAAGGTGCTGCCACCACCACTGAGGGTGACACCAAGGAGCTGCCACCAAGGAGCTGCCACCAAGGAGTTGCCACCAAGGAGCAGCCACCAAGGAGCTGCCACCAAGGAGCTGCCACCAAGGAGCTGCCACCAAGGAGCTGCTACCACCACTGCGCCCAAAGCGCAACTGCCCCAGGGATACGGGTGCTGCATACAGGTCCCCTGGTGCTGCGGCTGATGTCATAGAGAGGCAGGTTTCATGGGGGAAGGGGGGGGGGGGGGGGGGGCATGGGGGATTCCATGGGGGGTTCCATGGGGAGATGGAGGGGGTCTGATGGGCTTGGGATGATCTGAATCCCTATGGGATGCTCTGGAGCTCTATGGGATGCAAAAAATGGAAGCAAATGGGGGGCACCCAAAAATGGATGGGGGCACGCCAAAGGGCAATGGAAGCAGATGGGGGCACCCAAAGGCTCAAACAAGCACTTGGGAGCCCGCCAAAAGGACCAGGAAGGTGCCCAAGGAACCGCAAGGATGAGGGATGCAGGGGGCAGAAGCAGCATCCCCATGGAGCAAGGTCCCTGGTGAGGATTTATCCCACATTGATCCCAAAACCACCACTGTTTGCCCCTCAAAAGCACCCAAAATCCTGGGATTTGATGGGCAAGGAGTGGTGAAGGGGTTGTCCTTATATCCCAGAGCCTGGAAGCGGGATCTGGCAGCAGGAGCCTCCGTGCAGGCCTGGATCCAAGGACATGGCTGCTGCCCCAGAAGCAGCTTCCCAGCTTCTTCTTTGGGCCAAAAAGAGGTGGAATGGGGCCCAGGTTCTTGTTAAAAGCCACTTTGGGGGGGGGTGGGGGGGGAGTTCAAATGGTGCCAAATCCAGGGAATTTGCCCGGGAGGGGGAGGATGGGGAAAAGAAGGGATTGGAAAGGGATTGGTGCAGAAGGAATGGGGTTTGTGTGGTATTCCTGGAAGTGGGCATGGTTGGATGGGGCTTGGAGCATCCCGCTCCATGGAAGGTGTCCTTGCCCATGGCAGGGGTTGGAGATGGATTAGCTTTAAGGTGCCTTCAACCCAACCCATTCCATGATTCCATGACTCCATGATCCCACACCTCTGTGCTGCAGCGTGGATGTTCCCTGGTGTAGGGACCTTAGGGAGGAGCTGGTGGCACAAGGGAGCTCCAGAGCATGCCACAAGCAGAGCATCCCACAGGGATTCACAGCATCCCATAGGGATTCACAGCATCCCACAAGCAGAGCATCCCACAGGTGTTCAGAGCATCCCACAAGCAGGGCATCTATCTTGGGTTCAGCAGCAGCAGTCATTTTTTCTCCCTCTTGGTACCTGGTGCAGGCTGAGTTTTTGACTTTCAGCCTGGGAACAGCGCTGATAACACCGATGCTTTTCGTTGCTGCTCAAACGTTCAGTCTGACCGAGGACTTTGTGAGCCTCATGCTCTGCCATGGAGGGAGGAGGAAGGGAAGCCGGGAGGAAGCAGAGACAGGACACCTGACCCAAACCAGCCAAAGAGGTATTCCATAGCACAGCACGTCATGCCCAGGAGGTAACAGGGAGTTACCCAGAAGGGCACTCACTGCTCGGTCGGGCTCGGTCGGCGGGTGGTATTGTATTCTCTTCCCTTGTTATTTCCCTTATTGTTATTGGTGTAGCAGCAGTGGTTTGTGTTACACCTTAGTTACTGGGCTGTTCTTATCCAACCCGGGGGAGGTACATTCTTTCGATTCTCCTCCCCATCCCTCCGGGAGCGGGGGCAAGGGAAGAAGGGGGGGGGGGGGGGGGAGGTGAGCGAGCGAGACTGCGTGGCTGACTGGGTTTTAAACCACGACTAAAGTTGAGATTGCGATTGCATGGGAACCTAGATACTCCTCTACCACACAACAGCAACATTTCACAGAGTAAACTTAGGCAAGAAGCTAACTCCGCACAGAAAAATTACCTTCAGCAACCAAATTGCTGTCATCCATCAGGTCCTACTTTGTTCCTCATCTGCACAGAGCTGTTTCAGGTCTCGGTTCCCTCCTGATTTGTTAGGCTAGTCGGCCACAGCACATTTTTTTAGCACTACCTTGATGCATACCTTGAACACAATACTTGTTGAAATAAAAGCCACTAATTGTCCTATTTTATAAGAGACAGCTGAATATTGTTTTCAGAAACCTTAAAGAATCTTCAGCTTACTTAAAAATTGTGGTTTACTTTAATCTGTATCCGAATAATAAGCTTGTACCTTAAAGCAGAATCCATGGTTTGTTGGTGCTCCAGAAATCTTTTTGCCTGTCAAAGACATGTACGTATCACTAAGGCTGAATTCACAGAAAAACTGCAGATGCCTTGGCTCCTAAAAAGAAGAGCAATGTACTATAGTAAGACTATTTTTAGCCAGCCCCTCCAGATAAGAAAATCAGGAGATGTAGTGGTTATCCTGGTCCAAAATAGTCTTAACATACTGTACGTTTAACTCCGACATTGTGAAATCTAGAAAGAGACAACTCAGCAGCAACTTCATAATGCAGAGAAAAACCACATCAAACTAGTCAAAGAGCTCATTCTGTCAGAGAGGGAGAAAAACCGAAGTACAAGTGATGACACTTCTGGGAAAGCATCCGCTAAATTCAAGCCACAATAATATTACAGTAGGAGTCACGTTTTGAGAGCAAGATAAAGCTAACTCTGTTCAGTAGTTTTTGTTCTTTAAGTTGCTTTGCCTGCTGCACTGGATTTGTGTATTACAATGAATTTAACTACATATTGCTAGCATCTGTTTGGAAATTGGGATGTGTTTTATATAGATACTCACGACATTTAGCAACTGCAATTGGTTTGAAAGTCTCTTAATCAAGAATTTTTAGGTTTGGAATTACCAGGCAGATGGGTCCTGCAACAGAAGACAGCAGCGCCTCTTGGGTTTCTGCCTGGTAGGATATTCAAAACCTACTCCAGACCATACTGTATGCATGTATGCTGTGCTATCCTTACCTGACATACAGAACCATAACAACATTATGGCAAAGCTTAAAAGTAGGTTTGGTAACAAACACGTACGTGGTCAATTCTTCAATTCCCTACACATTCCATAGTGAGTTTGGAAAAAACATAAAATTACCCATGAGAATCTTACATTAAAATCCAGTACCAAGAAATAGCATAGTCTTCAAAACTTCTTACTCCAATTGATCTTGCATCCAGGATATTACTGATGCTGCTGAGAAAAGACAAGACTGCTAATAGCAGAGAAGCAGAAAACAGCTCAGTGAAGCAAAAGGAGGACTTCTTGGAGTGGTTTTCCTATCCTGAAAAGTGCTTGCCCATATTAACGTTTCCTAAGAAGAAATGAAGAATCATCTTGTCAAAGAACAAACAATGTAGCTGTAGATGCCAGAAGAAGGAAACTTCCTAAGGTGCGGGTGCTAGCACTGCTGGGAAGGTGCTAGAATGCGGCAGCCTCAGATCGAGAGGTAAGAAAAGGTACCCCTGTGCTCCAGACTGCCTGAGGATGGAGAGTAGCTGGTTGCTACCCAGCATTGGAGATGCTTGCTGTCCATCTGCAAGGGAGGTGCTGTCTGGCATCAGAGCCCAGGACGTTGCCCTTTGAACTTCAGACGTGTGCTAAAACCAGGAGCGTGCTGATGAGGTGAGATGCAAAAGTACTAGGACAATCCACAGCACTAGGAAGGCTGCTGTAGGAAGGAAGAGCTGAGGCCATCACTGGCTGGCCCGAGTCCTGCTGCATGAAGACTTCAATTTGAACCTCCTTTAACTTCCCTTGCTATTAATTTTGGCCAGGAAAACCAAGTGGAATGTTTTCAAAACTGACAGTCATTCTGAGGAACACTAAAGCTTTTGGCTCCTTGTTCATTTCTGCATACCACAGTGCTGGGTTTCCCTACTGGAACTTTGCAAGTGCTCAGGCACAGAAACCATCGACCAGGAAATCTCATCCGGGTACCCTCAGCCATTTGATACAACAGATTCTGATCTTTGTTTTTCAATTCCTAAATTATTTCACAGTCTCAGAATCCAACACACAAGCACTTAAGAAAGGTAAAACCTACTTTGCAGCTCTCCTGAGGTCGGTTACATTTCTTGTTTTCCCTCTTCCATCTTTGAAGGTAGTCTGATTTGCCACAGCCAGCACACCACTCTTCATGGAGAAGTCCAGGAAGCATCTCTTAAGAACTATTCAAAATACCAAAAGAAAGCAGAAATGGAAAGCAATGGAAAAAGGAAGCAATGGAAAAAAAGACAGAAACTATGGGTAAGACAGAGAGAGGAGGAGTTTATAAAAGAGAGAGACAAGGACAGACGTTCACATACTCATTTATGTTGCCCTGCTCTTTGCTGCACCAAATCCTTGGTTTCATTCCAAAGGGAAGAGTAGGTCAGTCCTCCTACCAGCTGTACGTCACCTTTATCTACTTGTTCTGCACTTTCCTTATCAGGTTCTAATAAGCACTGATGCCTGGGCTCAATATTCAGTCTGCAATATCTACTCCCCCACTTATTCTCAGGAAACACTTAACTAACATGTCTCTTTTCTTCCCTCTCTGATCTTCACCTCTGGCTGTAGGCAAAAAGAAGGTAAGAACTTCTTTGCAAATGATTTTCTGTCTTTTGGGTCAGTACATCATTTTTCATACAGATTTTTAATTCTTTAGCGCTTCATCCATTATTTTCTCTTTTTGACAGCCTGGGCCTGCTTTACACAATCTCTATTTTAAAGCATGGAAAAAAATAACAGCACTTCCTTATTTGCATGAGCTTCTAGGTCAGTGACAGACACTCTTGAGCTCTGAGGCCTCTGCCTGTCTACTCAAAAGCACCTGCTGACCACAGTGATGAAACCAGCTTTTTGTCCCCTTAATTCCTCTGCTGCTCTCCATAGGCAGCACTATGTGCAGCACTGAAAAGCAAGCTGCCCGGTTAACTGGGCTCAAACACCACCTGAACTTCAACAGCTGCCCAGAGGAGCTTTAGTGCAAGGCGGTTTAGAGATGGGAGAAATCACACAGTACCTTTGAGTCCAAAATCAGTTCCACGAAAGACAAGACTTCTTTGCCTAGCTAAATTACTGAGGAGCTCTACATAACAGGAGCCTTAAGAACTGCTTTGAGACACTCTGCTCGACTGCTGCGGGGTACTTAAGTACTAAAGGATACTTCTCACAGTACTGCAACCACATGGGTAGCTGCAGATACTCTTTAAGGAAACAGTAATCACTGAAAGAGTTAGGGATGGGATGTGCATACAAGACCTTCATCCCCGACCAAATCACTGTCAAAGCGTATGTATGGGACAACTCCTTATACGGTGAGATCAGAATAATTCAAAGCTTTGCTGTAGCTCAGTAAAATCATGCTTATTACACATTGCTTGAAGAAACAAAATGTATTCCATCTCCTCCTGATACACACAGACCTTGTGAGGACTCTTAAAACCAGGTCTGCAGAACTGCTTCAAGTAATTCCACTGATCGGGTTTGTATCTGTAGGAAGCCTGAATATCAATGCAGGTCACAAACCTGCCTGGGCACTGTGAGACCCAAGCTGTAAGGAAAGAAGACACACTGGGGGTAGAGAAGGGTAAGGAAAGTCAGTGCAATCAGAAAGCAAGAAAAAAGGCCACCTGCCAAACTGCCCTGTTCTATGGAATTGCCTTCAGTAATGCTTACTGCAGCATTTGGAAAGGGACACAATGCATTTGCGAGTGCATTTTGAAGGGTCCTTTCCAACCCAAACTATTCTATGATTCTGGGAAAAGAAAATGGCAGGCTCCCTGCGGGGAAAAATCACGCGTGAGAGAGAAACACTGTTGGGTTTGCACATTTGGGATGAGGCTTTGCAATATTAAGGTTTTGTAATACTAAGACTTTGCAATATTGGGACTGGGGCTAATCCGGTGCAAACTGCTGCTGTAGTTAAGCAGTAAGTTGGGGTACCATGTGCCTGCCAGAGAGTTATGAAATCAAACCCTAAAAGGAGAGAAAGAAAGAAGTAAGAGGAAGGGGTGTACGAAACTGAGTAAGGGGAGGTGTAACCAGAGGCGGGACAGTTAGCACGTAGATTGTACACGTCAGAGAGGCTGTAAACCTTGGAGTCCCCAACCAGTGGGGTAACAAGGGAGGGAACTTGAGGATGGGAAAGGAAATACAAATCAAAGTTCTGCCTTTGCTGTGTGTGCCTGCTTGCCAGGACACCCGTTTGTGCACAAACGGTAAATAAATAGCTGCTTCACTGCTGTGTCTGACCGAGGCCTGCCTGAACCTAGAGACTGCTTCTCACCCTTCAACTTCTCAGACACCAAAACCCACGACCCATTCCCTCAGCAGGAGGCTCACCTGAGACTCCAACTTCTCGCCGCCTTCCTTTTTCTGGGATGCTGCTCTCGGAGGGGCACTTTCTCGCCTGACCTGCTGGAGGCTGCTGCTTCTCTTCTCCCTGCTCTTCACTGGCATCTTCCGCACTGCTTCTCTGGGCTTGTTTCTTCCCCTTTCTCTTCTTTACCTGTCTCTGCCAGGCATTCTCCTTCTCCTTCCTACTCACCACAGGCAAGCAGAGGGGGAAAACAAAGCAGTTGTGTATTTTTTTAACTACAGAAATCCCATGCAAACGTTTCACAGAAGAGACAATCCCCTGTAAAAAAATGTGTTTACAAAAACCAGCACTCACAGCGACTGCAGCCGTTGGCGAGGGCCTGTGCTTGAGCTACGGCAGTAACTAAGAGTCACCTCAGTGCAGGACGCGACTCCGTGACGAAGCACGGAGCCTCACGGACACCTGCACAGACAACACTTGGCCAGGAGCCTGTCCACAGAGCACCAGGACAACCTGGGAACGAGAGACTTCCCCAGAAACAAGGCCTGGAACATTTTCAGTTCATCCTCAAATAACCTCCTGTGACACCACACTCATTTTCAGCCGCACGCAGGGACCAGGAAGGTCACACATATTTTGTACTGTAGGGTGCTGTACGCGTAGCCTGTGTACCGGGCCATCCACGGCTATCTCATACATTAAAAGCGCTAGGATTTAAAGGGCATTTGTAGAGCTTTAATGAGAGAAACTCCGTTTAGTTTTTAGATGGCATAAAATTACATGAACAAGCCCTAGATCAACTGCTCCCACATCTAAAGCCTTCAGCTCGATGACCAGGGTAAATCAGCAGCAGGGCAAATAAAGGTTCTGGCCCTTCTCAACACACTGAGACTTGAAATGGAAATGGTGCAATGGGCTGCTGAAAACCACACTGAGAGCAACGCTTTGGCTTTATTCCGAGAGCAATGCTGACAACACACTGACGTTTTAGTTGTACCTAAACTGGGGGGAGTTCTTTGGAAGGGAAGGATCACTGCTCGGGTCGGGCTGGGTATCACTCAGCGGGTGCTGAGCAATTGCATTGGGCATCACTTGTGTTTATTGGGGTGGCTTTTTGCTCTTTCTCGTTATGTCCCTTATCATTATTATCACTATTACCAGCACTAGCACATTGTGCTTCGGTTATTAAACTGTTCATATCTGCACCCTCGGGTTTTTCATCCTTCCCTTCCTGCTCCCCATCCTGCTCCAGGAGCCAAAACCCGGCTCAGAGTCACCGACACCTCTGCACATCCCCCCCCGGGTGCCGGGGATCGGCTGCCCCAGCAGCACCTCCCCCCCCGGGGGGAAACAGCCCCCAGGGCCCCCCACAACAGCCCCGCTCCATCCCCAGGGCCGGAAAGCTGCGGGACCCCCACAGCTCCCAGCCCCCCATGCCCCGGCTTCGCAGCACCCCACACTCCCAGCCATCTCGCAGCCCCACTGCCCAGCGCTCGCACCCGCCCCCCGCATTCCCCCGCAGCGCCCGGCCCCACTGCCCAGAGCCTCGGGGGGCCGCAGACCCCCAGCCCCGCTCCCCGGGCTCTGCAGCGCCCCCCAGACCCGCGCCGCGCCCGCTCACCCTCACCTCCTCCCGCTCGGCCGCCGCCATTGCCGGCTGCAGCTCCGCCTCACGCCCTGGGCCCGCCTCCGCCGCAGCCAATCAGCGCACGGCTCCCCCGCGCGGGGCACGCTGGGACCTGTAGTCCGGCCTCCGGCACATGCGCAAGGCCGGGAGAGTGAAAGGGGGGGGGCAGCGGGACCCCCGTGAGGGGCGGGGCCTTTCCTCATGGAGGAGCCGCCCCCCATGGGATCCCAGAGGCACCGGATGGGCTGGGGTGAAGGGACCTTAAAGCTCCTCCAGCTCCAAGCCCTGCCACGGGCAGGGACACCTTCCACATGGAAGGAGCAGCTTGCTCCGAGCCCCTGTGTCCAACCCGGCCTCCAACGCTGCCAGCGATGGGGCAGCCACAGCTCCTCTGGGCACCCTGCGCCAGCGCCTCAGCACCCTCACAGGGAAGAGCTTCCTGAGAGCTTGTGAAATACGAACTCACTCCTCTAAACGAGGTAACGAGGGTTTAGTGAGGGACAAAGGCAAGAAAGCAAAAGCGACAGCGCTGGGCGCCTGACCGCAGCCAGAGACGCAAGGGATTAGCATTTGGTACAGGTTTATATACTTTCAGTATTACATCTGTTACATGCATATTCATCATTCCCGCATATAGGCGGAGGATATTATAACTAGCTTCGAGAATTTATCATCACAAGTCTCCTCCTCTTGGCGTCTGCGCACTGCTCTGTGGTGATTGTGAGCAGGGGGCCTGAGGATGAAGTAAACAGTCTTCCTCTGGTGAGCAGGGGTCTTCAAGATGAAGTAAGCAGTCTTCCTCACGGTGTACTTTTCACCTCTGGCACACCTGGACCCCCCGGCAACCACACAACCAGCTATATCTGTAATTATTCTGATAACTAGCAAGGATTTAAAACAGTGTGACCTTCCTGCAAAATTTGTTGCAGGATGGGCAGACAAGGAGTATCCCAAGCTAGCAGAGCCTTGGGAGGCTCTGTCTGAAACTAACTGATAAGGATGGTGTGAAATAACTCATTCATGTTTAGTGGGGCCACTAAAGCCTGTTATCTCACCACAGGCTTACAACACAAACATTGCTCTTTAAAACAACTTTAGAAGACTAGCGTGAAACAACTCATGTTTAAGTGGGGCCACTACATCCCACAGACTTACAACATAAACATTGTTCTCTTCCTACAGCCTAAGTTAAGCTAAACAGCACTTTAACCCTATGTTTTCCAGGCACTAGCTTTCCTTATACCAAGCTTCACCCCCCACCTTCTCTTGCCTTTACAAATTCTTTTGCTATGTGACTCCATTTAGATCAAGAGATCTGAACCTTTTTAACTTGCTGTCTGGTCTGGTATCTTTAGCGTGTTTTGTTTCTGTTACTGTAAACTCGTACAGTTACATCCAGCACGTGAGCACACCTATGATTTGAGAAAGCCAATACATTTATGTGTTCATCACAATCTCACCTCAATCCACCTCTGTGGAAAGGAAAAAGGGGATAAAATAAGCAGTAAATCGCAGCCTCCTTGTGACTTCCCAAAGCCTCCGGTTTCAGTTCTAAAGCCTCGTTCGCAGGGTCCCAAGGCTCAGGTTCAGTTTCCAAAGGCTCGGCCGCGGGGATGCTGCTGCCGGGCGGGGGGCGCACGAGCCCGGCCGCGGGGCTGGGCAGGGCCCGCTCCGCCGTTCCCCGGGCTCCCGCGGCCGCGAGACCCCCCCCGCCGGCCGCTCCGCCCGGTGGCAGCGGGCGCCCGGGGCGCGCGTGGACAGAGCCGTTGACAGCGAGGCTGCGGCGGCGGCGGCAGCAGCGGCTTTTGAGCGGCTTCTGAGCGGCTTTTGAGCGGCAGCGACTTCGGCAGCGGCTTCTGAGCGGCAGCGGCTTGGGCAGGAGCAGCGGCAGCAGCACCAGGTGAGGCGGCGGCGGCAGCTCTCGGCGGTCCGGAGCCCGCCCTCCGCCGCTCCCCGCGATGGTGCCTCCCCCGTCCCCCCAGCGTCCCCCCGCAGGGGCTCGCGGCACCGCTCCCCTCTCCCGGTACTGGCAGTGGCGGCGCTGGGCGAGCCGCCGCCGCTGGGTCTGGGTCTGGCGAGGCAGCGCCGGCCCCTGGCGCTCCCCGGCCCGCCCCCAGGCCCCGCCCCGCCTGGGGCCGGCCGGGGGCCGCCGCCACCCACAGGTGCCCGGCGGAGCGCGGACCGGCGGCGGAGCGCGGACCGGCGGCGGAGCGCGGACCGGCGGCGGAGCGCGGACCGGCGGCGGAGCGCGGACCGGCGGCGGAGCGCGGACCGGCGGCGGAGCGCGGACCGGCGGCGGAGCGCCCGCTCCCTCCCCGCCCCGCAGCCTCCCGGCAGCCGCGACCCCCGAGACCCCGGAGCGCGGTGCTGCTGCGGGGGTGCCGTCACCGGCAGCGCGGTCGGGCAAGGTGCCCGTGCTCCTCCTGACCCGCATTGACCCGTCGGCCTATCTGCGCTCCGGGACCGGCGGGGAGCGGCGCGCCGCGGAGCCTCGGCCGGGAAAGGCCGGGAATGATGCGGCTCCGCTCGGCCCGGAGCGCCCGGTGGGGGCCGGCGGGGACCCCGCGCGCAGCGACAGCGGCCGCGTCTGTCGCACGGGGCACGACAAGGAGAGCTTCGAGCGGCTTTACCGCGTGGGACCGCTGCTGGGGAGAGGCGGCTTCGCGTCCGTGTACTCGGGGCTCCGCCTGTGTGACAACAGCCCGGTAAGGGCGGGCCCGGCGGCGGGCCGGGGAGGCGGCGGGGCTCGGCTCAGCTCAGCTCAGCCCAGCGCTGCCCTTGGCTCGCAGGTGGCGATCAAACAAGTGGCTCGGGAGCGCATCTCCTCGTGGGGCGAGCGGGTGAGTGCGCGGGGCCACCGGGACAGTGCGGGGCAGAGCGGGTGGGGGTGAGCCGGTGGGGCCGGCGGGGGGGAAAGTGGGACAGCGAGAGGGGAGTGGGTGTGGAGTCACCAGGGGACACGGGCCGGGTAGGGGTGCACCAGAGCATCCCTGGGGCTTGCGGGGGGCACCTGCAGGAGGGCATCAGAGCATCCCAGGCAGGGAGGCACAGGAGCCCCGGGCCAGCATCGGCCCTGCTGACAGTGCCGTGGTCCCCCTGCAGCCCAGCGGCACTCGCATTCCCTTGGAGATAGCCATGTTGAGGAAGGTGCGCTCCGGCTGCAGTGCCATCATCCAGCTCCTCAGTTGGTTTGAGCTGCCCCACTCCTTTGTGCTGGTTCTGGAGCGTCCGGAGCCATCGCAGGACCTCTCCGACTTCATCAAAAAATGGAGGTTCCTGCCCGAGGATCTGGCGCGGGGCATTTTCCTCCAGGTGCTGGTGGCTGTGCGGCACTGCCACAGCCGCGGTGTCCTGCACAGGGATATCAAGCCCCAGAACATCATCATCAACTTGGCCACCAGAGAGGTCAAGCTTATTGACTTTGGTTGCAGCACCCTCCTCAGGGACACGGTCTACACCAAATTTAGCGGTGAGCCCACAGCCCAGGGTGCTTCCCGTACCGGGCAGTTTGTGAACAAGAGTCACGTGCTGATGAAGAGGTGGCGGGTCACACCGAGTGTGCGTCCCCACGTCCGTGGGGCCACCGGTGCAGCCCCTGCACCCCTGGGGATCCGCGGGCGAGAATCCAGGAGCAGGCGGCATCTGCCTAATGAGGTGCGCCCGTATCCTGTTGTAGGAACACCTTTGTACTACCCGCCGGAGTGGTTCCGCTGGCGCTGCTACCACGGCCGTCCGGCGGCGATCTGGTCCCTGGGCGTGCTGCTGTATGAGATGGTGTGCGGGGTCCTCCCCTTCCGGTGCTGCGAGGACATCGTCAGCGGGCAGCTCTTCTTCCAGCGCCGGATCTCTGTCGGTAGGTACCTGGCTTCGCAGCAGCAGGGGAAGGTCGGGGTTTAGGGGGTGGCAGCTGATCTCCCTTGGTCAGCTGGAGGAGGTGGCCCATGTCCTGCCATCCTGCTCTCCTCCAAACCGAGTCATGGATCAGGAGGTCTGGGTGCAGCTCTGAGCGCACCCAGGCCTGGGCGCTGCGGACGGTGGCACAAGGTAGGCAGGAGCCTCCCGCAACTGAGCGGCAGTTCCCGGATTCTCCCCAGAATGCCAGCACCTCATCAGGTGGTGCTTGTCCATGAGAGCTCGCGACAGGCCATCCCTGGACGATGTGTTCAACCACCCTTGGCTGCAAACATCCACTGCCCCAGGAGACAGCCGCCCTCCACCCTCACAGCCTGAGCCAGCAGCTGGGCAAGTAAGCTGGGGGTGCCTCTTGGGGGGAGTGTGGGGTTTGGGGGTTTTGGCAGGTTGGGTTTTGCGGAGAGCGGGTGGTTTTGGGTGTTTGGGAGTTTTGGGAGTTTGGTGAGGTTGGGTGTTTTGGGGGGTGTTTGGGGATTGGGTGTTTTGGGGGGACTTTTGCAGTTATTGGGGGGCTTGTGGGGATTGGTTTCTGGGTTCTTTGGAGAGCAATAGGTGTCAGAGGGACACCTCATAAGAGTTATATCTCCTCCTTGTAGCTGGGGCAGTGGTGAGGTTGGGCTTTAGTCTGAGGATAACGCTGGTAACACACCGATTGTATAGTGGTTTCTGATTAGCACTTACCCTGAGCAAGGCTGATTCAGTCTCTCACGCTCTGCAGTGAGGAGAGACAAGATCTGACAGCAAAGCAACAGACAAAGCGGCTACTCCAACACCCGCCACGAGCACTGCAGCTACTCCAACACCAGCCACAACCACTGCGGTGACACCAACAATGGCAACAGGCACCGTGGCTACTCCAATGGCAAGGACTGTCACTACAGCTACAACTCCAGCAACATGCACTGCTGCTATTCCAACCAGGGCAAAAAAAGCAGTGTGGCTACTCCAAACTCAGTGACAAGCAGTGAGGCTTCTCAAACCCAAGCCACAAGCACTGCAGGTGCTACAAATACAGCGACAGACACATCGGCCACTCAAACACCAAGGACAGGCACTGTGGCTGGTGCCACCCAATTCAACATGCCCTGCAGTTAATCCAGCCCCAGGCACAAGGACTGCAGTTACTCCACCACCAGTTTTAAGCTCTGCAGCTACTCTACCTCTGGGAAGGAGCAATGGCGCTACTGTAAGGCCTGCTATGTATACAGTGGCTACGTCAACCCCAGCCACAAACACTGCAGCTACTCCAGTGCAAGCCACAACCACTGCAGCCTCTCCAACACCAGTGAAACACACTGCTGCTCCTGCACCCCATCAACAAGCAGTGAGGCTTCTCCAACCCAAGCCCTAAGAATTGTGCCTACTGCAACCATGGCAGCAGGCCCGTGGGCTACTCCAATGCCATAGACAGATGCTGTGGCTGCTACAACTCCAGTGATGGGCACTGCAGGTATTCCAACCACATCAACAAGCAGTGAGGCTTCTCCAGTGTGAGCCACAAGCACTGCGGCTTCTCACTGCCATCCACAAGCCCTGCAGCTACTGCAACCCCAGTGACTGGGACAGTGGCTACTACATGGCAACAACAGGCATAAACACTGCAGCTATTCCAGCCACTGCAACAAGCACAGCAGCTGCTGCAGTGCCAGCCACAGCAATGGGGCTACTCTAATGCCTGACACAGACACTTCCGCTACTGCAACCTCATTGACGAGCAGTGAGGATTCTCCAAACCAAGCCTCATGCACTGCGGGTACTCAAAGTACCGTGACAGACACATCAGCCACTCGAATGCAAAGGACAGGCACTGTGGCTACTCCAGCCTTGTCAAGAAGCACTTTGGACAATCCAACCCCAGGCACAAGCACTGCAGCTGCTCCACCACCAGTTTCCAGGTATGCAGCTATTCCAACTCTAGGAGGGAGCACTGCCGCTACTCTTAAGGCCTGCAACGTTTGCAGTGGCTAGATCAACGCCAGGCACAAACACTGTGGCTTCTCCAGCGCCACTGACAAACACTGCTGCTCCTCCAATGCCAACAACAAGCAGTGAGGCTTCTCCAACCCAAGCCCTAAGAACTGTGCCTACTGCAACCATGGCAGCAGGCCCATGGGTTACTCCAATGCCAAGGACAGGTGCTGTGCCTGCTACAACTCCAAAGACAGGCACTGCAGGTATTCCAGCCACATCAACAGTGAGGCTTCTCCAGTGCGAGCACAAGCACTGCAGCTTCTCATTGCCAGCCAGAAGCCCTGCGGCTGCTGCAACCCCAGTGACTGGGACAGTGGCTACTACATGGCAACCATAGACATAAACACTGCAGCTATTCCAGCCACTGCAACAAGCACAGCAGTTGCTGCAGTGCCAGCCACAGCAACGGGGCTACTCCAATGCGTGAGACAGACACTGCCGCTACTGCAACCTCATTGACGAGCAGTGAGGCTTCTCCAAACCAAGCCACATGCACTGCGGGTACTCAAAGTACCGTGACAGACACATCAGCCACTCGAATGCAAAGGACAGGCACTGTGGCTACTCCAGCCCCATCAAGAAGCACTTTGGACAATCCAACCCCAGGCACAAGCACTGCAGTTGCTCCACCACCAGTTTCCAGGTATGCAGCTATTCCAACTCTAGGAGGGAGCACTGTCGCTACTCTTAAGGCCTGCAACGTTTGCAGTGGCTACATCAACCCCAGGCACAAACACTGTGGCTACTGCAAATCCTACCAGAAGCACTACAGCTACTCCCGTGCCAGCCACAACCACTGCAGCCTCTCCAACACCAGTGACCCATCAACAAGCAGTGAGGCTTCTCAAACCCAAGCCACAAGCACTGCAGGTACTACAAGTACAGCGACAGACACATCAGGCACTTGAATGCAAAGGACAGGCACTGTGGCTGGTGCAACCCAATTCAACATGCCCTGCAGTTAATCCAGCCCCAGGCACAAGGACTGCAGTTACTCCACCACCAGTTTTAAGCTCTGCAGCTACTCTATCTCTGGGAAGGAGCAATGGCGCTACTGTAAGGCCTGCTATGTATACAGTGGCTACGACAACCCCAGCCACAAACACTGCAGCTACTCCAGTGCAAGCCACAACCACTGCAGCCTCTCCAACGCCAGTGACACACACTGCTGCTCCTGCAGCCCCATCAACAAGCAGCGAGGCTTCTCCAGTGAGAGCCACAAGCACTGCGGCTTCTCACTGCCATCCACAAGCCCTGCGGCTACTGCAACCCCAGTGACTGGGACAGCGGCTACTACGTGGCAACGATAGGCATAAACACTGCAGCTATTCCAGCCACTGCAACAAGCACAGCAGCTACTGCAGTGCCAGCCAGAACAATGGGGCTACTCCAATGCCTGAGACAGACACTGCCGCTACTGCAACCTCATTGATGAGCAGTGAGGATTCTCCAACCCAAGCCTCATGCTCTGCGGGTACTCAAAGTACCGTGACAGACACATCAGCCACTCGAATGCAAAGGACAGGCACTGTGGCTACTCCAGCCCCATCAACAAGCACTGTGACTAATCCAACCCCAGGCACAAGCACTGCAGTTGCTCCACCACCAGTTTTAATCTCTGCAGCTATTCCAACTCTAGGAAGGAGCAATGGGGCTACTCTAAGGCCTGCAACATACGCAGTGCCTAGATCAACCCTACCCAGAAGCACTGTGCCTTCTCCAACGCCACTGACAAACACTGCTGCTCCTCCAACGCCATCGACAAGCAGTGAGGCTTCTCCAACCCAAGCCCTAAGAACTGTGCCTACTGCAACCATGGCAGCAGGCACATGGGTTACTCCAATGACAAGGACAGGTGCTGCGGCTGCTACAACTCCAGTGATGGGCACTGCAGGTATTCCAACCACATCAACAAGCAGTGAGGCTTCTCCAGTGCGAGCCACAAGCACTGTGGCTTCTCACTGCCAGGCACAAGACCTGCGTCTTCTCATTGCCATCCACAAGCCCTGCGGCTACTGCAACCCCAGTGACTGGGACAGTGGCTACTACATGGCAACAACAGGCATAAACACTGCAGCTATTCCAGCCACTGCAACAAGCACAGCAGCTGCTGCAGTGCCAGCCACAGCAACGGGGCTACTCCAATGCCTGAGACAGACACTGCTGCTACTGTAACCTCATTGATGAGCAGTGAGGCTTCCCTAAACCAAGCCTCATGCTCTGTGGGTACTCCCCATACCCACAACTCCCCCCAGGTGACCCTCAAGTAACCTTCTACACCCAGAACTGCTCCCAAGTGACCCCATAGTGACCCCCAGACCAAAAACAGTTCCCCAAGTGTCCCCCAAATGAAATCCCAGACCCACAAGTGCCCTCCAAGTGCCCCCAAAGACCCAGAGCTGCCCTCCAGTCATCTCCCAGACCTACAACAGCCCCACAACTGCCCCCGAGTGACCACTCAGACCCACAACTGCCCCCAAGTGACCCCCCAGACCCACAACTGCCCCCAAGTGACCGCCCAGACACACAACTGCTCCCAAGTGACCCCCCAGACACACACCTGCCCGCCAAGAGAGCTCGCAGACCTACCTCTGCCCCTCAAGTGTTTACCCAGTGACCCCCAGAGCCATAACTGCCCCCAAATGATCCCCTCAGCCCTAAAATTGCCCCCCTAGTGGCCTCCCGGACCCACAACTGCCTCCCAAATGACCCCCCAGTGATTCCCCAGACCCAAACCTGCCTCCCAAGTGACCCCCAAGTGACTCCCCAGACCCACACCTGCCTCCCAAGTGACCCCCAAGTGACTCCCCAGACCAACACCTGCCTCCCAAGTGACCCCCAAATGACTCCCCAGACCCACAACGTCCCCACAAGAGATCTCCCTGACCTACAACTGTTTCCCAGCTGACACCCCAGTCAGCCCCAGACCCACAACTGCCCCATGTGCTCCCCAAGTGATCCCCAACACCCACAACTGCCCCTCACTGCCCCGTTCCCATCCCATTCCCACCCCGCTCCCATCCCGCTCCATCTTGCTCCCATCCTGTTCCCATCCCGCTCCCATCCCGTTCCCATCCCGCTCCCATCCCAGCTCCATCCTGTTCCCATCCCTCTCCCATCCCGGCTCCATCCCATTCCCATCCTGTTCCCATCCCGCTCCCATCCCGCCTCCATCCCGTTCCCATCCCGGTCCCATCCCGGCTCCATCCTGTTCCCATCCCACTCCCATCCAGCTCCCATCCCGCTTCCATGCCGCTCCCATCCCGTTCCCATCCCGCCGCTCCATCCCGCTCCATCCCTTTCCCATCCCGTTCCCATCCTGCTCCCATCCCGTTGCAATCCCACTCCTATCCCGCTCCCATCCCGTTCCCACCCTGCTCCCATCCCGTTGCCATTCCATTGCTATCCCGTTCCCATCCCAACTCCATCCCGCTCCCATCCCGTTCCCGTCCCGCTCCATCCCGTTCCCATCCTATTCCCGTCCTGCTCCCATCCCGTTCCCATCCCGCTCCATCTCGTTCCCATCCTGTTCCCATCCTGGCTCCATCCCGCTGCCATCCCAGCTCCATCCCTCTCCCATCCGGCTCCATCCCGCTCCATCCCGTTCCCATCCCAGCTCCATCCCGCTCCCATCCCAGCTCCATCCCGCTCCCATCCTGCTCCCATCCCGTTCCCATCCCGCTCCATCTCGTTCCCATCCTGTTCCCATCCTGGCTCCATCCCGCTGCCATCCCAGCTCCATCCCTCTCCCATCCGGCTCCATCCCGCTCCATCCCGTTCCCATCCCAGCTCCATCCCACTCCCATCCCGCTCCCATCCCGTTCCCATCCCGCTCCTACCCCGCTCCCACCCCCTTCCCACCCCGCTCCCATCCCACTCCATCCCATTCCCATCCTGGCCTCATCCCGCTCCTATCCCCCTCCCATCCCGTTCCCATCACGCTCCCATCCTGGCTCCATCCCGCTCATATCCCGCTCCATCCCGTTCCCATCCCGGCCCCATCCCGCTCCCATCCCATTCCCATCCCGGCTCCATCCCGTTCCCATCCCGGCTCCTTCCCGCTCCCATCCCGCTCCATCCCGTTCCAATCCCGGCCCCATCTCGTTCCCATCCTGCTCCCATCCCGGCTCCATCCCGTTCCAATCCCGCTCCCGTCCCGTTCCCATTCCGCTCCCATCCCGCTCCCATCTCGTTCCCATCCCGCTCCATCCCGTTCCCATCCTGCTCCCATCTCGGCTCCCATCCCGTTCCCATCCCGACTCCGTCCCGTTCCCACCCCGCTCCCATCCCGCTGCCATCCCGCTCCCATCTCGGCTCCCATCCCGTTCCCATCCCGACTCCATCCCGTTCCCACCCCGCTGCCATCCCGCTGCCATCCCGTTCCAATCCTGCTCCCATCCCGGCTCCATCCCGTTCTCATTCCGCTCCCATCCCGTTCCCATCCCGCTCCCATCCTGGCTCCATCCCACTCCCATCCTGCTCCCATGCCGCTCCCACCCCGCTCCCATCCCAGCTCCATCCCGCTCCCATCCCGCTCCCATCCCATTCCCATCCCATTCCCATCCCACTCCCACCCCGTTCCCACCCCGCTCCCATCCCGCTCCATCCCGCTCCCATCCCGTTCCTATCCCGCTCCATCCCGGCCCCATCCCGCTCCCATCGCCCTCCCATCCCGTTCCCATCCCGCTCCATCCCGGTCCCATCCCGCTCCCATCCCGTTCCCATCCCATTCCCATCCCGCTCCCATCCCGTTCCCATCCTGCTCCATCCCGGCCCCATCCCGCTCCCATCCCCCTCCCATCCCGTTCCCATCCCGGCTCCATCCCGCTCCCATCCCGCTCCATCCCGTTCCCATCCCGGCCCCATCCCGCTCCCATCCCGCTCCCATCCCGTTCCCATCCCGCTCCATCCCGTTCCCACCCCGCTCCCATCCCGCTCCATCCCGCTCCCATCCCGTTCCCATCCCGCTCCATCCCGGCCCCATCCCGCTCCCGTCCCGTTCCCATCCCGCTCCCATCCCGGCTCCATCCCGCTCCCATCCCGCTCCATCCCGTTCCCATCCCGGCCCCATCCCGCTCCCATCCTGCTCCCATCCCGTTCCCATCCTGCTCCATCCCGGCCCCATCCCGCTCCCATCCCCCTCCCATCCCGCTCCCATCCCGCTCCATCCCGTTCCCATCCCGGCCCCATCCCGCTCCCATCCTGCTCCCATCCCGTTCCCATCCTGCTCCATCCCGGCCCCATCCCGCTCCCATCCCCCTCCCATCCCGCTCCCATCCCGCTCCATCCCGTTCCCATCCCGGCCCCATCCCGCTCCCATCCTGCTCCCATCCCGTTCCCATCCTGCTCCATCCCGGCCCCATCCCGCTCCCATCCCCCTCCCATCCCGCTCCCATCCCGCTCCATCCCGTTCCCATCCCGGCCCCATCCCGTTCCCATCCTGCTCCATCCCGGCCCCATCCCGCTCCCATCCCCCTCCCATTCCGCTCCCATCCCGTTCCCATCCCGGCTCCCATCCCGGCTCCATCTCGCTCCCATCCCGCTCCATCCCGTTCCTATCCCGCTCCCATCCCGCTCCCATCCTGTTCCCATCCCGCTCCATCCCGTTCCCATTCCGGCCCCATCCCTTTCCTATCCTGCTCCCATCCCGGCTCCATCCCGCTCCTGTCCCGTTCCCATCCCGCTCCCATCCCGCTCCCATCTCGTTCCCATCCTGCTCCCATCTCGGCTCCCATCCCTTTCCCATCCCGACTCCGTCCCGTTCCCATCCCGCTCCATCTCGTTCCCATCCCGTTCCCATCCCACTCCCATCCCGCTCCCATCCCGTTCCCATCCCGTTCCCATCCCGTTCCCATCCCGCTCCCATCCCGTTCCCATTGATACAGAGGGTTGACCAATGTACAGGGGGGTAGTACAGGGATATTGTACAAGGGGGTTGTACAGGGGGGTTGTACAAGGGGGTTAGAGGAATTTGCTTGCTTAAACAAAAGTATTGTCTGTTGTAAATGCCTGCTAAGCAGAACAAAGGCACCTGGTCCTATTGATAAGGAAAAGCAGACACCTGGTCCTATTGGTAAGCAGCTATTGATAAGGAAAAGCAGACACTTGGTCCTATTGATAAGCAGCTATTGATAAGGAAAAGCAGACGCCTGAATCTACTAACAAGGGGAGAAGCAGATGGTTTATGGCTGGGATACCGGGCCAAACCCTGAGGCCATATGTGAAGACTGAAAGGTGAAAAGTGCAAGGAGAGGAAGACTCATTTACTTCATCTTGAAGACCCCTACCCACAGGAGGAAGACTCAGTTACTTCATCTTGAGACCCCTGCCCATGACCAGAGGGGGCGATGCGCAGGCGCAGAGGACCTTCTGGCTCATTATAATACGAACCGGGGATAGGACATGAATATGTATAGGCGTGTTGTGCAACCTTATGAATATGTATAACTTTAGAGGATAAATGTAGAGGGAAACAACACTGAGGTACGCATGACTTTGAGGAATTATCCGCGTGCGTCTCAGCGCTGAATAAAAGCATACCTACTTTACAACTTCTAACAAGTTGTGGAGTTTATCTGCGCATCACCATCCCTCTCCCATCCCGCTCCCATCCTGCTCCCATCCCGTTCCCATCCCGCTCCCATCCCGCTCCCATCCCTCTCCCATCCCGCTCCCATCCCGTTCCCATCCCGTTCCCATCCCGCTCCCATCCCACGTTTTCCTTTCCACATCCCCCCCCCCCCCCCCTCCGCTCCCCCCAGTCTCGGCGCGCCCGGCCCCTTCCCGCCGTCCCCTCCGTGGCGCCGGCTCTGACGTCATCCCCCCGCGCCGCCCGCTGTCATGGCGGCGGTGCAGGCGGAGGATCCTGTCGAGGGCTGGAGCTCACCCGCGTCTGCCCCGGGAGCAGGGTCAGGCCCCACAGCTCTGCTCCTGCCAGCGCTGCCGAGCCCTGCACTCACTCGATGGTGCCATCGGAGCGCCCCACACAGCGCAGCACGGGCTGGGCCGTTGCTCTGGCTCCGGCAGAGGCACAACTGCCTCGGGAAGCTGCCAGCGAGCAACGAGAGCTGAGAAGCGGCTGCAGAAGGGCTCTGCTGTGGGGCTGAAAGCCAAGGGTGCTGCAGGGAAAGGAAAGGAAGGGAAGGGAAGGGAAAGGAGAGGAGAGGAGAAGAGAGGAAAGGAAAAAGACTGCAGAGCCTCAGCCCTTGGGCTTCCTTCAGAGGAGGTGGCGGTGCTGCCCTCCATCCTGGCTGTTCTCCAGGCCTGACCTGCCCTCAGGGGGCTGCAGGGGCCTCTGCCGAGGCCAGCAGCAGAGAGAGGATGTTCTGCACAAATGTCTGCCCCTGATCCTGGGCCTTACTCGGTGCTGAGAGCTCTTCTGCAGCCAAATGGGGATCGTGTTTTGCAGGCACGCGGTCACAGCCTGGTTTGGGGTGGAAGGGACCTTAAAGCTCACCCAGTCCCAACCCCTGGGTGCCCAGTGGCCATGGGCACGATGCTGCCATCACCAAGCCGTGGCGGTCGCTGTGGATTTGCCTGTTGTGATGGGGCCTCCATGGTGAGCGTGGGCTCTTTAAGGAGGGAGAGCCTTGCAGAAGAGACCCCTCTCTCAGGAGGCTGCATCTCCCGTGGCTGCCCTGCGCATCCAGGTACGTGTTCTTTGACTTTGCAATCCTGTTTTAGTGTTGGCCTCAAACACATTGTGGGTGCAAAGCAGGAGCCGTCTGTGTGCAGGAGCTGCTGCTGTCAGAGGAGATGAGGAGGTGTCAGGGCCCACCGGGCTTAAAAGCATTTATATTAGTGTGTATAATTTGTAATGATAATACATATGTTACCGTTAAAGTCATTCAGAAAAACTAAGACACACACACACACACACACACACACACATATATGTCTGAGCCTGTAACGCTGTGGCAGTTCTGTAAAGTCCACTTGCCAGCAGTCTTGTGGACAATTGCCTTTGTTGTTCCAGGTGGGGGGCCTCTTAGCATCGTAAACGAGGTTCACACTTCTTTATAACACTTTCATAATTCCAGTCATTTGCATACTCAGAACTTGGAGCTTTAAAGCCTCAGTCATTGATTTTGTTCCCCCTTGTGTTGCCTGGTGGTTTTCTTCTCATAAGAGGTTGGGCAGCTATTACTTGCCTGTTTGGTGTAACCCACCATCCTTCATCGTGTTTCTTGGCTCCTAAGACTAGGTAATTTTCCATCCTCTATTTGATAACTTGGAACTTCATTATCCAAGCTGTGATACTGATGAGGCAATATTAATGAAAGGTCCCCACCCACAGCTTCTTTGGCTGCTTTGTCAGCAATGTGATTACCGATATTCACTGGAGTGTTATCAAACTGATGTGCCTTAAAAGCAAATTTTGACTTTCTGACAATTTCGGAAGTCTCAGTAGCACCACCAGCTCAGCTTTCTGTGCTGATGTGTTGGGGGAGGAGGAATGCAGGGCTTTAGTGTCTCTTATGTTTGGTTTAGCTCTATTATGTTATGGTCTGTAAACAGTTGTGAGTCAGCTCTCCTGCTTCTGGATCTGTTGTCAGAACCACTGCTGGTTCTAAAGGTTTGATACTTTCAACTCTACGTCCTCTTGTCATAGAAGCGCAGCCTGCCTGGGGAAAGCCCCTGACTACTTTTCTGTTCCAGAGTGGTTATTAGCATGTGAAGTACAAAAACAGACCATTTTTGTCCCAATGTATTCAATACATTTTTCTGTTAGAGGCTCTAGTTCTTTTCTTGCTTCCAGTTTTATAGGATACTGTTTCTGTCTTAGCAGTGTGATGTTTGGTTTTAGAAGAATAGTTACTGCTGCTGCATCTCGTGATTGTCCTGGTGCTCTGGCAGCCCATATTTGCAGATACACCCGCTTCCTCTGGGATATCCGGCTCAGTACCTGGTTTCTGTAACATAAAAACTCGGGCCTCCACAGCCTTTTCATCAGGAACATGTACCTGAATTTTCTTTCTTTAACCTAATTGCTGCATGTAATTTACTCAGTGTGCTGTTATCCAATAGCAGCACAGGGCACTCAGGCATGCAAAGGAATTTATGGGTCAACATCTGTTTGCCAGTTTCTCAAATGTAAAGGAAGGCCGGGTTCCTGTCCACCTGTGGCACCAGTGCCTGAAGCTGTTTGTTTGCTTAATTGCCCTTTACAAGTATTTATAACAGAATAAGTAGTTTCTGTTTCTACAAGAACTTTTACCTTCTCATTCCCCAACCTAACTGTAGCCAGGGGCTCTGCTGGGCTGGGATTCAAATCTTCCCCCGCTCCTCCTCAGTCTTCCTCTAAAGTAATAATTCTGCCTGTCCTGACGTTCCACTAAATCTCCGCCGTTTATTTTGATTCTGAGGGCATTTTCCCTTTGAGTGCAACCTGTGGAGTCTGTTCACAAACCTTTCCATGTAATCCTTGTTTCCTCCCCTCCCTTTCTTGGGGGATAGCTACAGGCAGCAATTTTTCTCTCTCTTCTTTCCCCTAAAGATTCCAGTTTTACTCTGGAGCTTATCTTATGCTCCCTGTCCTGGGTTCAGCAGTAGCAGTCATTTTTCTCCTTCTTGGTAGCTGGTGCAGTGCAGTGTTTTGACTTTCGGCCTGGGAACAGAACTGATAGCGATGTTTTGGTTTGGCCAAGGACTTTGTGAGCCTCATGCTCTGCCAGGGAGGAGGGGAAGCCAGGAGGAAGCAGAGACAGGACACCTGACCCAAACTGACCAAAGAGGTATTCCATACCACAGCACGTCATGCCCAGGATGTAACTGGGAGTTAGCCGGAAGGGCTGGGAGACTGCAGGGTTGGAGGAGGTATCGGTCGGAGCTTGGTCGGGCTTGGGGGGCGAGTTATCAGTCAGCTGGTCCTGAGGTGTTGTATTCTCTTCCCTTGTTATTTCCTTTATCATTATTATCATTGGTGGTAGCAGTAGTGATTTGTGTTATACCTTAGTTACTAAACTGTTCTTATCTCAACCCGTGGGAGTTGCATTCTTTTCGATTCTCCTCTCCGTCCCTCCGAGAGCAGGGGGGAGGGTAAGAAAGGGGGGGGAAGTGAGCGAACGAATTACCTGACTGGGTTTAAACCACGACACTCCTGCATATATATTAACAGATTCCTAGTTGAAACCTGACACACTATAACCCACAAAACGCAATATTGTATTATATTAATAATTATATTAATTCTATCAATAATATATATATTAATAATCAGGGACTGAAAGCCCTCCCCAGTACCATTGAACCATTTGAACCATTGCAGAGAACTTGCACCAGAGCAATATTGGTCCGATTGTGATAAGTCTCCAAAGCCACATCCATTATTTTTACCAGATCACATTGGTCCTCCCCCTTAAGCTTTTGTACCTTTTTCCTTATGTTTTCCATGGATTGACTTTTTGTTAACTGGCCTAACTCTTTCCTTCCTTCCTCTGATTCGGGATCAATATTAGTATATTTAGACATCACCTCTTTTAATCTTCCCATGAATCCAGCAGTTGATTCATTTACATCTGGCTTTATTTCATATAGCTTAGACCAGCTCACTGCCTTGGGGACCGCATTCCTAGTACTGACTAAAATCTACCTCCGATATTGTTTCAAAGCTTGCCTGTCCCAGTTAGGATTGGGGTTAGGAATGTGAAGATTCACTATACCTATCGCTGTGCCTGCTGTTATTTGTTGCTCTACTGCGGTCCGAGCCGTATGAATAATCGTATTTCTGTCAACACTCTGAAAGCATGATGTGTAATTACCAGCCACTTGTTTCCAACTCTTCAAATCTATAATGGTAAAGGGAATCTTCATCATGAGCAGACCATCATTACGCACAGCTTGTCTTAAAGGTGCAATCACAGTTTCGCCTCATTTTCCCCTAGTTTGCCTTGCTGTAAGGCAAAATCCTTCAGCCCGACCCCCCTATATCTCAGGTGCCTGTGCTGGTGCTTGTGCTTGATCCTCATTGTCAGCACCTTCAGCCCCATTATTCACAATACCCCTTCTCCAGGGGCCTACCATCAAATCCAAATCCTCCTCCACATTCCTCAGATGTTTAGTGCATAACTGCCCTGTGGTGCACAAAGACCAATGGCATTTAAGCAAATTTTAGTGTCTTTCTCCAAGGACAATACTGACAGGTCCTGGAGTGCAAAATAAAAACTGCAATCCTTTTGCTGTTCCAGATGATATCTCAAAGTAAAAAACATTTCTGCATAAGCTGCTTCATCCCACTTTCCTTCTCGTCTCAAGAATGACATGTGACAGGATTTTACCAGAGTCTCCTGAGTAACCGAACCCCTCGGGGCTCCACCGCTTTGTTCCGGTCTCCCGAGTGACTGAACTACGCAGGGGTTCACCGATTTGTTTCCAGTGTTGTGAAATGCAACCCAGTGGGGATTTCTTCAAACCCCCCTTTGGAGGCAGTGGTACCCATGATCCTGACCTCCACCAAATACCAAAGTCCAGACAACCAAAACTAAACTGCCTTTTACCCACCGCGCAGGGCGTCCCTCTCTGCCTTACGTGGAAAGGGGCCAAAAAGAATGCCTTTTTAAAGACATTAAATGGGGGTCTCCCCGAGGTCCCGCGTTGGTCCTTCAGGCAAACTCCCCCGATGCCAGCGGGAAGGTCCCAGGGACTCCCCGGATCCATGGGAAACACGGCTGAGTGTCCCTGTTCAGGCGCCAAATTGTTACCCTAAAAGTCGGTCAGAGAAACTCTCTAAGGCTCAATTTGGACTTTCAGAAAGCAGCATTCTTTATTGCAGCGCTGGGCGCACACACGAATCCTTTCACAAGGGTGAGCACACCTGGTACTTGCCGACAGCAGCTCTATATTTAACATACTCATGCATATTCACAGCTTTTCCAACAACTGGTTCTAATATTTGCATCCTAATTACGCATGCGCTTTCTTGCTGAGTGGGGTCTTTGGTGGGCACCGATAGTCTTCCTCACTGTGTTTACTGAATGACCTCAGTGCTTGCTCAAGCTCGCAAGGTCCTAGTGCCCAGTTAGCAGTTGCTATGTCCTTGCTTCTGCTCTGTTCCGGTCTCGCCCCACGCTGGGCACCGCTCTGCTGTCTTGAAGGCTGGCATCCGTGGTCTTATTTACTGTCTCCTTAGGTGTTACCAGTCCCATGATGTTCCTTCCCCCATCAGCCAAACCTTCCTTTCTCTCTACATGTTAGTAAGGTAGAACAATTTGGCCTATTCTCCTATGCTAGAGGCGCACACACTGTTGTTAGTGTAAGATTTAAGGTTACAATGCATTCAAAGAGAATCGGCTGCCCTGGGATTGATGGACCCCCCATTCTTGGTAGACGGGGAGTCCCTCAGAAAACTTAGCCATCCTGAAGAGTTCTGGGGACCAGCCTGAATCCCAAAATCCTCCCTGCATCCCCCCAGACCCAAAGCCCACAGCTCCAAAGCCGCCCCGGCTCAGCACAGTGGCACAGACTTGCTAAAAAAGGGGTGTCCCAAAAAGTGGTGTTCCCCCAACACCTGCCCTGGGGGCCCATCAAGATGTGAACACACTGGGGGGACCCCAACATTGCTTTTGGTTCAGTAGTGAATGAAGTGGGCCAGAGGGGGTGGATCCCCCAAAAGGGGCACCCCAATGAAGGGGCAAACCAAAACCACGCTGCACCCCAAAGGGCCCTGGAAGCACCCAAAGCAATCGTGGTGCCCCCTAAATCCTAGGGTAACCCCAAATCTCCCTGAAGCAGCACAAAAGCAGGCAGGACCCCCAAGTGGGGGCCTGGGGCAGCACAAAAGTCACCCACACCCTTCCATCACCCTGGCCCCCCCAGATGAACCCAGGGACCCAAAATCCTGGAGGGGCCCCACCAAACACCCACCCCCAACTGAGGGTACCCCAGAAAAGCTGCTCCCCCCCTCCAATGCCACCCAGCCCCAAATTGCTTCTTGTTGCTCCCAAACCACACCTCATGGGGCACCCCAGCTCCCCCGTCTCTGGTATCAGGGAGTTGGGGGGGCCAGCCCCAGAGTGGGGGTTGCCTAATTTGGGATGTCCCACCAAAAGACCAAGGAGGTGTGGTGGGGGATGGAGGGTAGGAAGCTCTGCAGAGGGATCTGGGCAGGCTGGATCCATGGGCTGTGGCCAATGTGTTGAGGGTCAAGAAGGCAAAGTGCAGGGTCTTGCGCTTGGGCCACAACAACCCCCTGCAACGCTCCAGGTTTGGGGAAGAGGGGCTGAAAACTGCTCATGGGAAAGGAGCTGGGGGTGCTGACTGATGGAGCTGAACATGAGCAGCTTGTGCCCAGGCAGCCAGGAAGCTCCCAGCATCCTGGCCTGGATCAGCACCAGTGCGGCAGCAGGGCCGGGGCAGTGGTTGTGCCCCTGCACTGAGCACTGCTGAGGCCGCACCTCGAATCCTGGGTTCAATTCTGGGTCCTTCACTACAAGAGAGACATTGAGGTGCTGGAGGGGGGCAGAGAAGGGCAGCGGAGCTGGTGCACGGCCTGGAGCACAGGGGTGATGGGGAAGGGCTGAGGAACCTGAGGGGTTCAGTCTGGAGAAGAGAAGGCTCAGGGGGGACCTGATTGCTCCCTACAACTGCCTGACAGTAGGATGGAGCCAAGAGGGGCTGGGCTCTGCTCCCAAGGAACAAGGGATGGGACAAGAGGAGACGGCCTCAAGCTGCACCAGAGGAGGTTTAGATGGAGCTGAGGAACAATTTGTCCAGGAAGCTAGGGACCAGGTTAGAAAAGCTGAGGCCCAGTTAGAATTAAAATAGGCTAGGGAAGTTAAGGAAAACTGGAAGGAATTCTTCAGGTACGTAGCAAACAAAAAACAGACTCAGGAAGCTCTCAGGAGAACTGGCTACACAGGATTTGGAGTAGGCTGAGGTTCTGAATGACTTCTTTGCCTCAGTCTTCACTGGCCAAGGCTCTGACCGCACCACCCGAGTCTTGGAAGGCAGACGCAGGGACTGTGAGAATGAAGACCTTGCGCCCACTGTAAGAGGGGAACTGGTTTGAGACCATCCTAAAAATCTGAACGTGCACAAGTCCGTGGGTCCTGATGAGATCCATCCGCGGGTCCTGAAGGAGCTGGAGAATGAAGTTGCGAAGCCGCTGGCCATCGTATTTGAGAAATCATGGCAGTCAGGTGAAGTTCCCGATGACTGGAAAAAGGGAAATACAACCCCCATTTTCAAGAAGGGGAAAATGGATGACCCGGGGAATTACAGAGCAGTCAGTCTCACCCCTGAGCCTGGCAACATCTTGGAGCAGATTCTCCTGGAAGGCATGCTAAGGCACATGAAAGTCAACAAGGTGCTTGGTGACAGCCAGCAGGGCTTCACTGAGGGGAAATCCTGCCTGACCAATTTGGTGGCCTTCTATGATGGGGCTACAGAACTGATGGACAGGGGTAGAGCAGTTGATGGCATCTACCTGGACTTGTGCAAAGCGTTCGACACTGTCCCACACGACATCCTTGTCTCTTAAATTGGAGAGACATCAATTTGATGGACGGACCACTGGGTGGATAAAGAACTGGCTGGATGGCCGCACACAAAGAGTTGTGGTCAATGGCTCAATGTCCGGCTGGAGACCAGCAACGAGTGGTGTCCCTCAGGGATCGGTGTCGGGACCGGTCTTGTTCAACATCTTTGTCGCTGACATGGACAGTGGGATTGAGCGCGCCCTCAGCAAGTTTGCCGATGACACCGAGCTGTGTGGTTCGGTTGATACCCTGGAGGGAAGGAATGCCATCCAGAGGGACCTCGACACGCTTGTGAGGTGGGCTGATGCCAACCTCATGGAGTTTAACCATGACAAGTGCAAGGTCCTACACCTGGGTGGGAGCAATCCCAGGCACAGCTACGGGTTGGGCAGAGAAGAGATTCAGAGCAGCCCTGCGGAGAAGGACTTGGGGGTGTTGGTTGATGAGAAAATGAACATGAGCCAGCTTCAGTGTGCGCTTGCAGCCCACAAAGCCAACTGTATCCTGGGCTGCATCAAAAGGAGCGTGACCAGCAGGTCGAAGGAGGTGATCCTGCCCCTCTACTCTGCTCTTGTGAGACCTCACCTGGAGCATTGTGTGCAGTTCTGGTGTCCTCAATATAAAAAGGACATGGAACTGTTGGAACAAGACCAGAGGAGGCCACAAGGATGATCAGGGACTGGAGCACCTCCCGTATGAAGACAGGCTGAGGAAGTTGGGGCTGTTCAGCCTGGAGAAGAGAAGGCTGCGTGGAGACCTCATAGCAGCTTCCAGTATCTGAAGGAGGCCTATAGGGATGCTGGGGAGGGACTCTTCAGTAGGGACTGTAGTGAAAGGACAAGGGGTAACGGGTTAAAAGTTAAACAGGGGAAGTTTAGATTGGATCTAAGGAGGAAATTCTTTCCTGTGAGGGTGGTGAGGCACTGGAATGGGTTGCCCAGGGAGGTTGTGAATGCTCCATCCCTGGCAGTGTTCAAGACCAGGTTGGACGAGGCCTTGGGTGCCATGGTTTAATGTGAGGTGTCCCTGCCCATGGCAGGGGGGTTGGAACTGGATGATCTTAAGGTTCTTTCAAACCCTAACTATTCTATGATTCTATGATTCTAAAACCAGCCCCAAAACACCCCAAAACTAACTTGTCCTGCTTCTCCGAGGAGATACAGGGTCAGAGCCTCAAAACAGCCCCAAAACAGGACAAAACCACCCCAAAAACACCGTGTCCTGCTTCTCCTGTGGATACGGGGTCAGAGCCACAAAACAGACCCAAAACAGCCACAAAACATGACAAAAACCAGGCAAAAACCAGCCCAAAACACACATAGCAAACTCCAAAACAGGCCAAAACCACACCAAAATCACCTTGTCTTGCTTCTCCTATGGGATACAGGGTCAGAGCCCCCAAACAGACCCAAAACAGGCCAAAAACACTCAAAACCCACCAAAAGAGACCCCAAACAGTCCAAAACCTCCTTATCCTACTTCTCCAATGGGATACAGGGTCAGAGCATCAAAACAGAACAAAAACAGGACAAAAACAACCCTAAACACCCCAAAACCCAGCCCAAAACCACCTAGTCCTGCTTCTGCTGTGGGATACAGGGTCAGAGCCCCCAAAAAGCCCCCCAAAAGAGAAAAAAGCATTCCAAAACCACTAAAACAGCCCCAAAATACCCCAAAACCTCCTTCTCCTATGGGATACAGGGTCAGACCCCAAAACACCCCAAAAACAGGACAAAACCACTCCAAAACCACCTTGTCCTGCTTCTCCTTTGGAATAGAGGGTCAGAGCCCCAAACAGACCCAAAACTGCCTCAAAACACCCCAAAAACCACCCCAAGGCCACCTTCTCCTGCTTCTCCTATGGGACACAGGGTCAGAACCCAGAAACAGCCCCAAAACAGGACAAGAACAACACAAAACACCCCCAAAACCACCCTAAAGCCACATAGTCCTCCTTCTTCTTTGGGATACAGGGTCAGAGCCCCAAAACATCCCAAAATCAGGACAAAACATCCTCAAAACCACCTTGTCCTGCTTCTCCTATGGGATACAGGGTCAGAGCTGCAAAACAGCCCTAAAAAACGCCAATAACAACCAAAAACACCCCAAAACCACCCCTATGGTGGTTTGCTTGTCCTGCTTCTGCTATGGGATACAGGGTCAGAGCCCCCAAACAGCTCCAAAACAGCCCCAAAACAAGCGAAAACCAGCCCAAAAGACACAAAGTAAACCCCAAAACAGGCCAAAACCAGCCCAAAATCACCTTGTCCTGCTTCTCCTGTAGGATACAAAGTCAGAGCCCCGAAACACACCCAAAACACACCCAAAACGACCCCAAGGTCACATTTTCCTGTTCTCCACTGGGACACAGGGTCAGAACCCGAAAACAGACCTAAAAGAGGACAAAACACAAAACCATTGCAAACCACCCTTAAACCACCCTAAAACCACCCCAAAATCACCGTCTCCTGCTGGATACAGGGTCAGAGCCCCAAAACAGACCAAAACCAGGCCAAAAACAACCCAAAACACGCCAAAACCCACCCCCAAACCACCTTGTCCTCTTTCTCATATGGGATGCAGGGTCAGAGCTCCAAAACAGATCCAAAACTGCCTCAAAACACCCCAAAAAAAAAACCAAGGCCACCTTATTCTGCTTCTCTTATGGGACACAGGGTCAGAACCCCAACACAGCCCTAAAACAGGACAAAAAGAACCCAAAACGATTCAAAACCACACCAAACCACCCTAAAACCACCCCAAAACCACCCCAAAACCACCTTGTCCTGTTTCTCCTGTGGGATACAGAGTCAGAGCCCAGAAACAGACAGAAAAAAAGGCCAAAAACAACCCAAAACACCCCAAAATGACCTTGTCCTGCTTCTACTATGGGATAAAGGGTCAGAGCCCCAAAAGAGCTCAAAACCGGCCAAAAACAGTCAAAAACCAGCAAAACAGGACCTAAACCACCCCAAAACCTCCTTGTCCTGCTTCTCCTATAGGATACAGGGTCAGACCCTCAAAACAGACCAAAAACAGGATGAAAACAACCCAAAACACCCCAAAACCACCTTGTCCTGCTTCTGCTGTGGGATACAGGGTCAGAGCCCCATAACATCCACCAAAAAGAGAAAAAAATACCCCAAAACCCTAAAACAGCCCCAAAACACCTCAAAACCACCCTGTCCTGCTTCTCCTATGGCATACAAGGTCAGAGCCAAACCACCCCAAAACAAACTTGTCCTGCTTCTCCTATGGAACACAGGGTCAGAGCCCCAAAACAGGCCAAAACCAGGCCAAACCACCCCAAAAACAACTTGTCCTGCTTCTCCTATGGGACACAGGGTCAGCACAGGGTCAGAGCCTCAAAACAGACCCAAAACAGGCCAAAAAAAGCCCCAAACACCCCAAAAACCAGGACAAAACCACCTTGTCCTCCTTCTGCTATGGGATACAGTGTCAGGGCCCCAAAAAAGACCTAAAACAGAACAAAACCACCCCAAAACACCCCCAAAACCACCTTGTCCTGCTTCTCCTATGGGATACAGGGTCAGAGCACCAAAAAAGACACAAAACATGACAAAAATAGGACAAAACCACCCCAAAACCATATTGTCCTGCTTCTCCTGTGTGATACAGGGTCGGAGCATCAAAACAGACTCAAAACAGGCCAAAAACTGGAAAAAAACAGGCCAAAACACCCAAAGCAAACCCCAAAACAGGCCAAAAGCACGCCAAAACCACCTTGTCCCGCTTCTTCTGTGGGGTACAAAGTCAGAGCCCCAAAACTGACTCAATACAGGACAAAAACAACCCAAAACACGCCAAAAAACACGCCAGAACCACCTTGTCCTGCTTCTGCTGTGGGATACAAAGTCAGAGCCCTAAAACTGACTCAAAACAGGACAAAGACGACCCAAAACACGCCAAAAACCACCCCAAAACCACCTTCTTTTGCTTCTCCTGTGGGACACAGGGTCAGAGCCCCAAAACAGACCCAAAACAGGAAAAAAACAACCCAAAACACCCCCTAAACAGCCCAAAACCACCCTGTCCTGCTTCTCCTATGGCATACAGAGTCAGAGCCTCAAAACAGACCCAAAACAGGCCAAAAAACAGCCCACAACACCCCCAAAACCAGGACAAAAGCACCTTGTCCTCCTTCTGCTATGGAACACAGGGTCAGAGCCCCAAAACAGGCCAAAACCAGGCCAAACCACCCCAAAACCACCTTGTCCTGCTTCTCCTATGGGACACAGGGTCAGAGCCCCAAAACAGACCCAAAACATGACAAAAACATGCCAAAACCCCCAAACAGCTCCAAAACATCTCAAAACCTCCTTCTCCTGCTTCTCCTATGGGATACAGGTTCAGAGCCTGAAAACAGATCCAAAACAGGCACAAAAAAAAAACAAAACACCCCCAAAAACACCTTATCCTGCTTCTCCTATGGGATACAGGGTCAGAGGCCCTAAACACCCCCAAAACAGGACAAAACTACCCCAAAACCAACTTGTCCTGCTTCTCCTCTGGAATACAGGGTCAGAGTTCCAAAACAGACCCAAAACAGGACAAAACCAACCCAGAACACTCCAAAAACCATCCCAAAACCACCTTGTCCTGCTTGTCCTATGGGATACAGGGTCGCAGCCCCAAAACAGGACAAAAACATCACAAAACCACTCCCAAAACACCCCTAAACCACCCCAAAACCACCCGAAATTCATTTTGTCCTGGTTCTCCTGTGGGATACAAACTCAGAGCCCCAAACAGACCCCAAAAAGCCCAAAAACACCACAAAAACCAGCCGAAAACACCCCCAAAACAACCTTCACATGCTTCTGCTGTGGGATTCAGGGTCAGAGGCCTAAACCATGTCCAAAACAGGCAAAAATCACTCAAAAACCCCCAAAATAGACCCAAAAAACACCTTGTCCTGCTTCTCCTATGCGATACAGGGTCAGAGCCCCAAAACAGGACAAAAACACACCAAAACCATTAAAAAAGCACCTTGTCCTGCTTCTCCTATGGGATACAAGGTCAGAGTCCCAAAACAGCTCCAAAGCAGGACAGGAAGAGGCCAAATCCAAGCATAAAACCCCAAAACAAACCCCAAAACAGGCCAAAAGTGCCCCAAAACCACCTTGTCCTGCTTCTCCTATGGGATACAAGGTCAGAGCCCCCAAAACAACCCAAAATAGAAAAAAAAAGAGGCCAAAACCAAGCAAAAACCCCCAAAACAAACCCCCAAAACAGGCCAAAAGCAGCCCAAAATCACCTTGTCCTGCTTCTTCTATGGAACACAGGTCAGAGCCCCAAAACTGGACAAAACCAACCTAAAACCAGCCCATACCACCTTGTCCTACTTCTGCTGTGGGATACAGGGTCAGAGCCCGAAAACAGACCCAAAACAGCTCAAAAACACTCCAAAACTCCCCCAAACACCCCAAAACCACCCCAAACCCACCTTGTCCTGCTTGTCCAATGGGATACAGGGTCAGAGCCCTAAAAAAGACCCAAAACAGACCAAAAACAAGCCAAAACACCCCAAAAACGACCCCAAGGTCACATTTTCCTGTTTCTCCTATGGGACACAGGGTCAGAACCCCAAAAAAGCCCTACAAGAGGACAAAAAAAAACCCCAAACCTTCAAAATCACAACAAAACCACGCTAAAATCACCCCAAAATCACCTCTCTTGCAGGATACAGGGTCAGAGCCACAAAACAGACCCAAAACAAACCAAAACCAACCCAAAACACCCCAAAAGCCACCCTAAGGGCAACTTGTCTTGATTCTCCTATGGAACACAGGGTCAGAACCCCAAAACAGCATTAAAACAGGACAAAAGCAACCCAAAACGATTCAAAACCACCCCCAAACCACGCTAAAACCACACCAAAATCACCTTCTCCTGCTTCTCCTGTAGGATACTGTGTCAGAGACCCAAAACAGACCCAAAACTGGAAAAAACAAGTCAAAACATGCCCAAAACCAACCAAAAACCACCTTGTCCTGATTCTCCTATGGGATACATGGTCAGATCCCCAAAAGAGACCCAAAACAGACCAAAAATAACCCAAACACCGCAAAACACCCCAAACCCACCTTGTTTCGCTTCTCCTATGGTATACAGGGTAAGAGCCCCCAAACAGCTCCAAAAGAGGCCAAAACCAGTCAAAAACCACCAAAACAGCGCAAAACCACCCCAAAACCACCCTGTCCTGCTTCTCCTATGGGATACAGTGTCAGACCCTAAAAACACCCCAAAACCACCTTGTCTCGCTTCTCCTATGGGATACTGGGTCAAAGCCTCAAAACAGCCACAAAACAGGCTAAAACCAGTCAAAACCCACCAGAACAGCCCCAAGACACCCCAAAACCACCTTGTCTCGCTTCTCCTATGGGATACAGGTTCAAAGCCTCAAAACAGCCACAAAACAGGCTAAAACCAGTCAAAACCCACCAAAACAACCCCAAGACACACCAAAACCACCTTGTCCTGCTTCTTCTATGAGATACAGGATCAGAGCTCCAGAAGATACCCAAAACAGTCTCAAAACACCCCAAAAACCACCCCAAGGCTACCTTGTTCTGCTTCTCCTATGGGACGTCAGAACCCCAAAACAGCCCTAAAAGAGGACAAAACCAACCCAAAACCATTCAAAACCACCCCGAAACCACCCTAAAACCACCCCAAAATCACCTTCTCCTGCTTCTCCTGTGGGATACAGCATCAGAGCCCAAAACCAGACCCAAAACAGGCCAAAACCAACCCAAAACACCCCAAAACCCGGCCCAAAACGACCTTGTCCTGCTTCTGCTATGGGATACAGTGTCAGAGCCCCCAAACAGCCCCAAAACAGGACAAAATCAGTCAAAAACCCCCAAAACAGCCCCCAAACCAGCCTCAAACCCACCTTGTCCTGCTTCTCGTATTGGACACAGGGTCAGAGCAACAAAACAGAACCAAAAAAGGACAAAAACATCTCAAAACCACCTTCTCTTGCTTCTCATGAAGAATACAGGGTCAGAGCCCCAAAACAGCCCCAGAAACGGCCAAAAAAACCAAAACACCCCAAAACCCAGCCCAAAACCACCTTGTCCTGCTTCTGCTATGGGATACAGGGCCAGAGCCCCAAAACAGACCCAAAACAGCCCCAAAACAGGCCAAAACCAGACGAAAAACAGACCAAACCACACAAAGCAAACTCCAAAACAGGCCAAAACCACCCCAAAATCACCTTCTCCTGCTTCTCCTGAGGGATACAAAGAGCCCTGAAGAAGACATAAAACAGAACAAAAACAACCCCAAAAACCTCCAAAACTACCCTAAGGTCACATTTTCCTCCTCCTCCTATGGGACACAGGGTCAGAACTCCAAAACAGCCCTAAAACAGGGCAAAAAAACCCAAAACCATTCGAAACCTCCCCTAAACCACCCTAAAACCACCCCAAAATCAACTTTTCCTGCAGGATACAGGGTCAGAGCCCCCAAACAGCCCCAAAACCGGACAAAAACAACCCAACCCCCCCAAAACACCCCAAAACCACCTTGTTTTCCTTCTCCTATAGCATACAGGGTCAGAACTCCAAAACAGCCTTAAAACAGGGCAAAACCAACCCAGCCCAAAATCACCTTGTCCTGCTTCTCCTGTGGGATACAGGGTCAGAGCCCCAAAAGAGACACAAAGCTGCCCCAAAACACCCCAAAAACCACTCCAAACCACCCTGTCCTGCTTCTCCTATGGGTGGCTCCCAGTGAGAACCCAAAACAGCCCCAAATCACCCCAACCCCCCCCAAAATGGAACCTTCTGGAGGTCGCTGTGGAGCTGCTTTAGCCTGGCCTCGAGCTGCGACACCTTCTGGGGTAGGTCCAAGGCTGGGGGGGGGGGGGGGGGGGAGGCAAAGGGCAATGGGAAGGGGCACTGGGGTGTCCCCAATATGGGGGGGGGATCCCAGACCCACATGTGGGGGTCCCAGCCCCACATACAAGGGGGACATGGGGGGGGGGGGGGGGTGCCTCCATATAGGGGGGGGGGTCCCTGTACCTGATGGGGGGGGGCGCCCACCCGCGGCCTCCCCGGGGGGTGTGTCAGGGCTCAACTCTGGCTCCATGAGGGAGAGGGGGTGGCATGTCAGCACCCCAAAACCAGACCAAAACAACCAAAATACCCCAAAACCAGCCCAAAACATCCCCAAACCAGCTCAAAACACCCCAAAACATCCCAAAACCAGCCGAAAACACCCCAAAACACTCTGAAACACCCCCAAACCAGCCTAAAATATTTGCAAAACAGCCCCAAACACCCCAAACCTCCCGAAACACCCACAAAGCAGACTCAAACACCCCAAACCACCCCAAAACCACCCCAAGCAGCCCTGAAACAGCTCAAAGCACCCCAAAACCAGCCCAACCCCCTCCACAACAGTTTAACACCCCAAAAACATCCTGAAACAACCCCAAAACTCCATGGTACCCCAATCAACCACGGGCATCTCCATCCCTCCCTACACTGCTGGCACCCCTAAATGACCCCAAACCCCATCTTTCTTGAGCCCCATAAGGAAGGGTGCCCACACCCAGCATGTTGGGGTGCAGGGATGCTGCTTTGGGTGACAGCCCCAGCTCATGGCCCTGCAGCAGGCTCTCCCCCAGCCTCAGTCTAGAACCCAGGTGGGTCACCATGGCAACGGGTCAAAACGGGGCCCTTTGTGACCTCATTTGTGTCACCCTACTTGAGTGCTTTGCTCAGGGGAGCAGACAGTGACAGAAAGAGCAGGAGGAAGGAGCCACTGGGTTGCTTCTGAGCTCAAGCCCTGTTGGTTTGGTCCAAGCTTTCCCCTTCGCTACCCCGTTTGGAGGTGTTTGGGGTTGTTTGAGGGTGTTTTGGGGGTGTTAAACTGTTGTGCTGAGCCCCAACACCCCCCCCCCCGCAGAGGCCGCGGGGGGCACCCCCCCCATCGGGTCCAGGGACCCCCGCACCATATGGAGACCCCCCCCCCATGTCCCAGTCCACATCTGGGTCTGGGATCCCCACACCAATATGGGGACACCCCAGTGCCCCTCCCCACTGCCCTTTAACCCCCCCCATCATCCTTGGACCTACCCCAGAAGGTGTCGCAGCTCGAGGCCAGGCTAAAGCAGCTCCACAGCGACCTCCAGAAGGTTCCATTTTGGGGGGTTGGGGTGATTTGGGCTGTTTTGGGATCTCACTGGGTGGCACCTATAGGAGCAGCAGGACAAGGTGGTTTGGGGTGGTTTTGGGGTGTTTTGGGGGTGTTTTTTGAAGTGTTATGGGGCTGTTTTGGGGCTCTGACCCTGTATCCCGTAGGCGAAGCAGGACAAGGTGGTTTTGGGACTGTTTTGGGGGTGTTTTGGGGCTCTGACCCTGTATCTCATAGGAGGCGCAGGACAAGGTGGTTTTGGGGTGTTTTGGCGGTGTTTGGGGTTGGTTTTGACGTCCTTTGGGTCTTTTTTTGGGCCCTGCCGCTGTATCCCCTAGGAGAAGCAGAAGGAGGTTTTGAGGTGTTTTGGGGATGTTTTGGGGGTTTTGTCCTATTTTTGTCATGTTTTTGTCTTTTTTGGGACTCTGAACCCGTATCCCATAGGAGAAGCAGGACAAGGTGGTTTTGGGGTGGTTTTGGGGGTTGTTCTGGGTGTTTTGCCTTGGATTTCGCCTGGTTTTGTCCTTTTTTTGTCCTGTTTATGGCTGTTTGGGGGCTGTGAATGTACCCTGGAGTAGAAGCAGGACAAGTTGGTTTTGGGGTGGTTTTGTCCTATTTTTGTCATCTTTTGTGTCTTTTTTGGGACTCTGACCCTGTATCCCGTAGGAGAAGCAGGACAAGGTGGTTTTGGGGTGGTTTTGGGGCTTTTTTGTTCTAAGTCTTTTTTGGGGCCCCGACACTGTATCCCATAGCAGAAGGAGGACAAGGAGGTTTTGTCCTGGTTTTGGGGGTGTTTTTGGGTGTTTTTGGCCTGTGTTGGGTCAGTTTTGAGGCTCTGACCCTGTGTCCTATAGAAGAAGCAGGACAAGGTGGTTTTGGGTTGGTTTGGGGGTTTTGGAGCTGGTTTTGGGGTTTTTGGTGTGTTTTTGTCCTGTTTTGGGTCTGTTTCAGGGCTCTGACCCAGCATCCCACAGGAGAAGCAGGACAAGGTGGCCTTGTGGTGGTTTTGTCCTGTTTTGGTTTTTTTGGGGGTCTGTTTTGGGGCTCAGACCCTGTATGCCATAGGAGAAGCAGGACAAGGTGGTTTTGGGTTTGTTTGGGGGTTTTGGAGCTGGTTTTGGGGTTTTTGGAGAGCTTTTGTCCTGTTTTGGGTCTGTTTCAGGCCTCTGACCCTGTATCCCACAGGAGCAGGACAAGGTGGTTTTGGGGTGGTTTTGGGGCTTTTTTGTTCTGTTTTAGGTCTGTTTTGGGGCCCTGACACTGTATCTCATAGCAGAAGGAGGACAAGGTGGTTTTGTCCTGATTTTTGGGGTGTTTTGGGGTGTTTTTGGCCTGTTTTGGGTCTGTTTTGCGGCTCTGACCCTGTGTCCTATAGAAGAAGCAGGACAAGGTGGTTTTGGGTTGGTTTTGTCCTATTTTTGTCATGTTTTGTGTCTTTTTTGAAGCTCTGACCCTGCATCTCATAGGAGAAGCAGGAGAAGATGGTTTTGGGGCATTTTTGTTCTGTTTTAGGTCTGTTTTGGGGCCCTGACACTGTATCTCATAGCAGAAGGAGGACAAGGAGGTTTTGTCCTGCTTTTTGGGGTGTTTTGGGGTGTTTTTGGCCTGTTTTGGGTCAGTTTTGAGGCTCTGACCCTGTGTCCTATAGAAGAAGCAGGACAAGGTGGTTTTGGGGTGGTTTGGGGGTTTTGGAGCTGGTTTTGGGGTTTTTTGAGTGTTTTTGTCCTGTTTTGGGTCTGTTTCAGGGCTCTGACCCTGTATCCCACAGGAGAAACAGGACAAGGTGGTTTTGGGGTGGTTTTGTCCTATTTTTTCACGTTTTGTGTCTTTTTGGGGGCTCTGAACCTGTGTTCCATAGGAGAAGCAGGACAAGGTGGTTTTGGGGTGGTTTTGTCCTAGTTTTGTCATGTTTTGTGTCTTTTTTGAGGCTCTGACCCTGTGTTCCATACAAGAAGCAGGACAAGGTGTTTTTGGGGTGGTTTGGGGGTTTTGGAGCTGGTTTTGGGGTTTTTGGGGTGTTTTTGTCCTCTTTTGGGTCTGTTTCAGGGCTCTGACCCTGTATCCCACAGGAGAAACAGGACAACGTGGTTTTGGGGTGGTTTTGTCCTATCTTTCTCATGTTTTGTGTCTTTTTTGGGGCTCTGACCCTGTGTTCCATAGGAGAAGCAGGACAAGGTGGTTTTCGGTTGGTTTGGGGGTTTTGGAGTAATTTGTGACATACTTGGCCTATTTTGGTTCTGTTTCAGGGCTGTGACCGTGTATCCCACAGGAGAAGCAGGACAACGTGGTTTTGGGGTGGTTTGGGGGTTTTGGAGCTGGTTTTGGGGTGATTTGGGTTGTACTTGTCCTGTTTAGGGTCTGTTTCAGGCCTCGGACCATGTGTCCCACAGGAGAAGCAGGACAAGGTGGCCTTGGGGGGGTTTTGTCCTGCTTTGGGGTTTTTTTTTGGGTCCGTTTTGGGACTCTGACTCAGTATGCTATGGGAGAAGCAGGACAAGGTAGTTTTGGGGTGGTTTTGTCCTATTTTTGTCATGTTTTGTGTCTTTTTTGAGGCTCTGAGCCTGTGTTCCATAGGAGAAGCAGGACAAGGTGTTTTTGGGGTGGTTTTGTCCTATTTTTGTCCTGTTTTTTGTCTTTCTTGGGGCTCTGACCCTGTGTTCCATAGGAGAAGCAGGACACGGTGGTTTTGTGGTGGTTTTGTCCTATTTTTGTCATGTTTTTTGTCTTTTTTGAGGCTCTGACCCTGCATCTCATAGGAGAAGCAGGAGAAGATGGTTTTGGGGCATTTTTGTTCTGTTTTAGGTCTCTTTTGGTGCCCTGACACTGTATCTCATAGCAGAAGGGGGACAAGGTGGTTTTGTCCTGGTTTTTGGGGTGTTTTGGGGTGTTTTTGGCCTGTTTTGGGTCTGTTTTGAGGCTCTGACCCTGTGTCCTATAGAAGAAGCAGGACAAGCTGGTTTTGGGTTGGTTTTGTCCTGCTTTGGGGTTTTTTTGGGTCCGTTTTGGGACTCTGAGTCAGTATGCAATGGGAGAAGCAGGACAAAGTGGTTTTGGGGTGGTTTTGTCCTATTTTTGTCATGTTTTGTGTCTTTTTTCAGGCTCTGACCCTGTGTTCCATAGGAGAAGCAGAACAACGTGATTTTGGGTTGGTATGGGGGTTTTGGAGCTGGTTTTGGGTTTTTTGGAGTGTTTTTGTCCTGTTTTGGGTCAGTTTCAGGCCTCTGACCCTGTATCCCACAGGAGAAGCAGGAAAAGGTGGTTGTGGGGCTTTTTTGTTCTGTTTTAGGTCTGTTTTGGGGCCCTGACACTGTATCTCATAGCAGAAGGAGGACAAGGTGGTTTTGTCCTGCTTTTTGATGTGTTTTGGGGTGTTTTTGGCCTGTTTTGGGTCTGTTTCAGGGCTCTGAACCTGTATCCCACAGGAGAAGCAGGACAAGGATGTTTTGGGGTGGTTTTGTCCTATCTTTGTCATGTTTTGTGTCTTTTTTGGGGCTCTGACCCAGTGTTCCATAGGAGAAGCAGGACACGGTGGTTTTGGGGTGGTTTGGGGGTTTGGGAGCTGGTTTTGGGGTGATTTGGGTTGTACTTGGCCTGTTTTGGGTCTGTTTCAGGCCTCTGACCATGTATCCCACAGGAGAAGCAGGACAAGGTGGCCTTGGCGTGGTTTTGTCCTGCTTTGGGGGTTCTTTGGGTCTGTTTTGGGACTCTGACTCAGTATCCCATAGCAGAAGCAGGACAAGGTAGTTTTGGGGTGGTTTTGTCCTATTTTTGTCATGTTTTGTGTCTTTTTTGAGGCTCTGACCCTGTGTTCCATAGGAGAAGCAGGACAAGGTGGTTTTGGGTTGGTTTGGGGGTTTTGGAGCTGGTTTTGGTGTGATTTGGGTCATACTTGGCCTGTTTTGGTTCTGTTTCAGGGCTGTGACCGTGTATCCCACAGGAGAAGCAGGACAACGTGGTTTTCGGGTGGTTTTCTCCTGTTTTGGGTTTTTTTTCAGTCTGTTTGTGGGCTCTGACCCTGTACCCCATAGGAGAAGCAGAAGAAGGTGGTTTTGAGGTGTTGTGGGCTGTTTTGGGTGTGTTGGGTTGGTTTTGTCCTGTTTGGGGCTATTTGGAGCCTCTGACCCTGTATCCCATAGCAGAAGGAGGACAGGGTGGTTTTGGGCTGGTTTTGAGGTGGTTTGGGTCAGTTTTTGGCCTGGTTTGGGTCTTTTTTGGTGCTCAACTCGCTCGTCATCTGTCCCTGGACAGAACTCGGTGCATTTTAGCTGCTCTCGCACATAAAGAGCAACCCCACCACCCCTCCTGGCTGGCCTGTCTTTCCTGAAAAGGACATAGCCCTCCATGACTATATTCCAGTCATGTGAGCTGTCCCACCACGTCTCTGTAATTGCCACCAGATCATAGTCTCCTGACTTAACACAGGTTTCCAACTCCTCCTGCTTATTTCCCATGCTGCGCGCATTGGTGTACAGACATTCCAGGGAGCGAGCTGAGCACACCGATTTCACCCGAGGATTATAGGAGGCCTCCCAGTCTTCATCAGTTCTGGAGCGCTGCCCCACTGGGGCAAGCCCAGCTACAACCCCATCCCCCTTCGAATCTAGTTTCAAGCTCTCCAAATGAGCCCTGCTAATTCGTGCCCCAGCATCCTTTTGCCTCTGTGAGACAAACCTTTCCCACACGCCATTGTCCAGACTGGTGCCCTATAAAACCAGCCGTTATCAAAGAATCCAAAGCCCTGCCTGTAGCACCAGTCTCGAAGCCAATTGTTTATGAACTGAATCTTACCATTCCTTCCCACATCATCAGTGGAAGATGGAAGGAGTAAGAGAAGCAGCCCCTCCAACCTAAGAAGCAGGGGACTTGCTGCAGACAAGAACGCTTCCCTCCCCACTGCCCACTTCTAGACAGCCCTGTCTCCAGCAGCCCACTCCACGCCTGCCAGAACCACCAGTCCCCTCAACCGCCTGCAGGCAGGCAGAACAATGAGACTTATGGATCAAACACAGACACTAGTAACTAAATAAATGAATAAACAAGAAATCTAAGGTTCTAACAGTGCTGCGGCTGCTCTGCAGCACACTGCAGGCTCCCTGCCACACTGCAGCCTTCAGAGTTGAAACTGAAAAGATGTTTTGAACCAGTCCCCTGTAACCTCTCCACTGGTCCCAGCAGCACCATGATGGACACAAAGAGGAGACCAAAGTCACTGCCACTCCTTGCCAAGCCTTCACTTTGCTCCTTCGCACTATGAATGTAATGAATGGCTCTTTATTTTACAGCTGTACTAATGCCAGTGCAAAAAAACCCAATGACCGTGGGCAAACACATCACCAGTCATTGACAAAAGCTCAGACCAATCATGGGGAGCAAAGGTGTTGGGATCCCACAGCTGCTGGACTCACACAGGACATAGTTAGAAAATCAGAGCCCAGCTCTGAAGCAAGCTGCCTCCAGTGCAATAGCAGAACTGTGGTCTCAGCAGCATCAGGAGAGATTCTATTGATTTAGCAAGCAAGAAAAATTCAACACATTCTCATCCTAAGAAATAAATTAAACTAAAGGAGCTAAAGGCATGTGGGACTATCATCTTCTCTCCCAAGCTGCTTAGCAGCTACATGAAACCCTTTGAACTCTGATACACTTACCACACTCAGAGTGCATCACACTCGGGTGTATTACCCAGCTGCAGGCTCCTCCCTGAAATGAGCAGGTACCAACGGCCCCTGCCTAAGCCCTCTCCTGCCCCTGCTCAGAGCCTGCCATGACTGAGGCTCCACAGCAGTACCTCTAACAAAGAACACCGTCTCTCACTTGGCTTGCTAAAATTCCACCACTAAGACTTCAAAGCCTGGGCCACCATCTGCTCTTTGCAGAACCTCACCTGGTTTTGTGAGCGCTTCTCTCAGAGCTGGGGTTATCATCTCTCACTTCCCACCCTCCTCCTTCCTCCCAGCGTTCTCTTGAGTCAAGCTCATTCCAACACCTCCTTCCTCGACCTCACATTCCCTGTGTTTCAAGACAAGGAATTACAACCATTTAGATCCAAGCATCACAGTTTAAACGCTGTGGCACAGTTCAGCCACAGACCTGCTGAGCTTAAAACTGACACAAGTGTCCACACGTTAATTCTTGCATTCCTGTAATTCTGCTTTTTACCCCTCTTCCCATCGGACTCTGACCTTTCAGTTTTAGATTTAAGACAGAAAATATAATTAAATAAATAAATAAAACACCACACCAGGAACCAGGTGGATTTGTTTTACTAACACAGCAACCAGCTTCAAGCAGCCTGGGCTAGTGGAAGGTAGGTGGGGTGGAACTAGGTGAGCTTTAAAGTCCCTTCTAACCCAAAGCACTGCGTGATTCTGTGATTTAGTAACATTCTCCAGGGCATGTTAAGAAACAAGCTGTTTGAATCTCATGTGAGGTTGAGTGGGACCCCAAAGGTTGAAGCCCAAGAGTTTCATGGCTGCACAATAACCTCATCTCTCCACAGAGCACAAACCAGAGGGGACAATACATTGCCTGGAGTGACAAGCATCTATAGTTTCAGTTATCTGGGACAGGTCAGGGGAGAAAACCACATCGCTACCACGACTCAGCCCAGGATAATTGTCACTTCTGAGACTTTATGGGTATTTATTCTTTCACATCTGCACAAAGAAGCATGAAAGTCTAAATAATTACTTTGATATTTCATAAAGCTTGTAATCTGTCAGCTCCTTATGGCTGGTTTTGAAATATTAAAGGAGATATGAATAAACAACCACCCAAAATCAACTGAGCACCTTTTCCTTTCACAAATGGGCTATCGCCCATCCAAGCCTCCTTCATGCCAAAGACATCAAGAAGTTCATACAAACACTTCCAGTTTGAGTCCACGCACCAACTGGGGCCATGACGAAGGAAACCACAGATTTCTTGTGGATCTGAGCAAAATTTCAGAAATAAAGGAGCCCCAGAAGAAAAAAGAAAGAGAAAAACCATCCAACCAACCAAAAAACCAAAACAACACAAACCAAGAGACTCAGAGGTTCAAGGGCAAAACAGCTCCTCGTAAGCACTTGAAAAGAAAGTAGGAGAGTAGACCATTTAGGGACAGAGGTTATTACCTTCCCGACTCATCTTGAATAAAACTCTGGCTCACACTTTCAGGGAGGCTGTTCAGGAAGGTGTTTTCTAATGACCAGTAACACAACATGGTCCAAGCTGTTTCCATCTTCTACTTCCTTTCACTCTGCTGAATTTTTAGGCAGGATTTCATTGCTTTCTATAACACGGCAGAACTTCCCTCAAAGGCAGCGCTATAAAGTACCTGTCATTTGTTGGGTTTAAAAGCTCGTTTCTTGAGACGTGATTTATCAGCAAGATGCTTCAGCAGTAAAATATTAACCATGGAATCACAGAGTGGTTTGGGTTGAAGGGACCTCAAAACCCATCCAGCTCCAAGCCCCTCCCACAGGCAGAGGCAGCTCCCACCAGGTGCTCCAGCCCCCAGAACATCTCCATGGACTCCTCTGGACTGGGGTTGAACGGACTGAAAGTAGCCCTGAGAAGAAGCACTTGGGGGTGTTGGTCTATGAGAAGCTCCCCATGCCCTGGCTTCAGTGGGCGCTTGAGCCCAGATCCCCTCCCTGTGCTGGGCTGCAACCTCAGAGCATGAGCAGCAGCTCAGGGAGGGGATTCTCCCCCTCTGCTGTGTTCTGGGGAGACCCCCCTGCAGTCCTGATCCAGCTCTGGGGCAACAGCACAAGAGGGACGTGGAGCTGCTGGAGCGAGTCCAGAGGAGGAAATGGAGATGATGCGAGGGCTGGAGCAGCTCTGCTCTGGAGCCAGGCTGAGAGAGCTGGGCTGGTTCCACCTGCACAAGAGAAGGCTCCTCAAGGGGAGACCTTAGAGCAGCTCCAGTGCCTAAAGGGGCTACAGGAAACCTGGAGAGGGGCCTTGGGTAACGGCCTGCAGGAACACCAAACAGGAGGGAAACCCTCGCCTTCTCGTGGCCCCATCCAGCAAAAAGTTCCGGGCCTTTTAGGCAATGAAAGGCACACACTTTAAGAACACAATAATCAAGGGCTGGAGCCAGGACTAACAGAACCAGCGCTGAGGGAAAACCTTGGCAAGGCTGTCACACAGAAAGCCTGCCTGGCAGCAAGGAACACTGCTACAACATTCCCAGGGGAGCTCTTAAAGTTCATGGATTACACCAATGAAGAGCTCAAGTTCACACCCACGGAGCTCTGGAAGCAGTACTGCAGGGGCAAGAGGACAGCTAGAAAAGCTGACAACTTGGCCCTTACTTCAGGCTCATCTGTCACTGACACCACAGGCAAGAACCTGTTCAGAAAACTGGATTAGACCTCAGGCTGCCCACAGGAACAGCACTTGGCTCCTTGCAAAACAGCCTTCTACAGGACTAAAACAGACGGGAGAAACCGGCACAGGGAGCAGACTTCCACGCAGCTACTCCTGAACACAACGCAAGAGGAGAACCCTGCTAGTGCACGTGGGCATCTTCCTGCTCCAGCTACAAAGTCTGCCTGCCACAACCCAGCTGAAGAGATGCCGACAGCGCTGCAGTTTGCTCAGCCCACAGATGAAAGGCCCTGCCAGTCTTACACAGCACGGGATACTCTCACTGCTCTCAGTCACACGGAGAATGGCTTGGAGCATTTGCAAGTGAGCACAAAGACAAACACTGGAACCTTGGTTTGAGTCATCCGTGAACCAGCAAACACCCCAACAGCAAGAAAACCTCCTTAGAAGTAGCTGCTAGTGTCAACAGAAACACAAGCCCCAGACCCCCTCCAGTGAAGCACAAAAGCCTGAAGCAAAAAGCAGACAACGGTTGAAGCGTGACAGCTGAGAGATGGCGACCTTGGCAATCCCTTACCCCTCAGCACTGCCAGAGGAAGCGTCCTGATCAAGAGCAAATCTCATGGCATGTATTTTCAGCAAGTGTCCCTGAAATGGGGAAGGCCCCTGAGAAGCTCTCTCGGAAGCCAGGCTTTTACTCCTGGGACAGCAACCTCTGTGACTATGCCAGAACCAGCTGGAAGGAAGTCTCCATCCACACATCCATCCCCACGCAGCAGAGTAACAGAAGGTCCCTCACGTTATGCTGAGGCAGCAGGTACTAGCTGCCAGCCAAAGGAAGGATGCTATTCAAGCAGACCTGCAGCTCAGCCTCCACAGGGGGAATCCTGCACTTTCTTTCCTGTCAAAAGTCAGTGCTGAGGGTTTTGGACGTACACAACAGCATTTGAAAACCCAAATTCATGCAGACACGTAATAAGGGAAGACTTGGGCTGCTATCCAACCACCTCACTCTGCCAGGGTGCTGCACATCTGGGAAATACAAGTGGCTAAATCATCCTACCAACATCCCATTTTCCTGTAGCTCAACATCAGCCAGAATCCTCATGGATAAAACAATTCCCACATCACAACTCTAAAAATACATCTGCAGGGCTCCAGGGCTTGAAGGTTGCTTCCCCTAGCTAGAACATCCCTGCTGGGCTGGAGGGAAAGCTTTACAGCAGCTCATTAAACCACAACTCCATCTGCTGCACAGTTCTGCCAAGGTTGGTTTGATTTGGGGAACTTCCTTCCACACACCATACAGATTGATTCCCAAAGGAAACAAAAGAGAACTAACGATGTGCCTGTCTCCGCCCAAAAGGCACTCCCTTACAGTTGAACATTGGGCCATACAGTCACACTTTTACTGCTTTCTTCCCTGCTAGGGTAATCACAACTAAAATCCAGGTAAATGTGATTTAAGCAGCGACCCAAAGCCCCACTTGCCAAAAGCACAGGCCAGAAAGGATGGAGGAATTCGGCACTTCACCCTCTGAAGGGGGACACAGCCCAGTTCCATGCACACAACCACACCAACCGCTTTGCCAGCAAAGCCTTGTGCTTCACACCTAGGCTTCTCCTGCATGTTTGTTCACAGCAGGTGAGACATAACAGTTCTCTTCCTTTAAAACCTACCAACCCATCCTTGTTTGGCCACTGCTGATGGCTCACAGGGACCAGCCCAACTGAGCTGGGGCACACTGAGCCCTACACAGGGAGCACAGATCCAGCCCCACGCTGCCACCACACACTGGCAAAGGCTCTGCCAGTGGCAAAGAGGAACATCATTTCCTTGGGCAAAAGCTTCACTGCATTATTACAAGAAAAAGTTTTTCACAATTACATTGAAAAAAATCCAGATGGTTGGGAACACATGTTAGCACTCCATGCAACACAGAAACAGTTTCATGACATGTTATAGCATCCAGCTCTTTCTGTAGAGCTGAGAGAATGCTACTTCTGTTCTCTTAGTGCCACTCTCTTCTGTTGAGAGAGCTTTTTGGAAAGATTGCATCTCACCTGCACATCCAGAGCACCTACCAAAATGCAGTCCCCATCTCATGCCAAGCCTCTGCAACCCAACAGCAAGAGAGGGACGTCAGAAGAGCACCTCTGACACACAAACAAGGACAGGTGAAGACTGGGCCTGCTTTGGCAACACCAGTATCAGCAAAGGAAGCAAAACTGTGGCTCACCTTGTAGCAGGAAAGAAAAAGCAGCTCCCACTCTCCAAAGCTGCTCTTCACACAGAGCAGGGGGACACTGGACAAGGTGAGCATGTGCTGGCACTTGAGAGCCACCTACAAACTGCACTGACCACTGCAAGCAAGAACCTGGAGAGCTGCTGCAGCTGCAGGCCCAGCCTGCGGGGCTTGTCCCACAGAACACCAGTGCAGCCAAACACAAGCTCCAGCCTGAGCTTACCTTTAAAGGAACTTTGCTTTCTTCCGCCCTTATTTAGCAGGGACTCCCAAGTCCTACCCAGAAAAGGCAAGCCTCAAGAGCTCTTGTCATGTTATTTATGAATTATAACCCTTTTCAATGGACAAGATTTAGAGAAGAAAGATTTGAAGGAAAGGGACAAGTGTCCCTCTGACAAATCCACATTTAAGGAAGTTTTTCTTCCCAGCCACAGCAGCAGAAGTCAAAGCCCAGCCCAGCCCAGCCAAATGAGCTGCTGCAGATGAAAGCACAGTGCTCCTATAGGAATCTTTCACACCTTAAAAGTTCCAGGAAGTTTTTGGAGAGCTCTAAACCCCTGCATCAATTTTAGTTGATTTTAAATCTGACCGTTAAGTACCCCAGCCTCATGCAGGTAGCTTAAAATACAGCTAACAATTCTTGGGGACTCCAACAAGTTTCTGCCTGCAACTCAAAATTGCAGACAACCCTTTTTCTGTAAGCCTTATACCTTAAGCACCTTGTATCTTAACACTCACTGCCTCATTTCAAATAGGACTTCACCACAAGTTTCTTCACCCAGTGTCAGCATTGTTTGGTCTTCCACAGCCCTCACAGGCTCACAAAGGAGGTGATGGGCACTCCCAGGGCCATTGAACTCCCTTTCAGGGGAGAGTGCCAAAGGGGATGAGGAAACATCCCCCCTGGCAAATGCACACAGAAGGAAACAAACTTCTTGACCATGTATTGTCTCCTGTAAACCCCATCTCAGTCTTGCTCTCTGTCTCTCTCACACACACACCCCTTTTTCTTTACATTGCAAATGTGACTCTCAGCATCATTACATTTTCCTTTGGGAAACCAAGAACATTAACCTCAAAACTGTGTCCAGAGAATATGCCCATTTGATTGCTTCCCAGCCCAGCAACAGAAAATTAGGGTATTACCATCACTATTACTCATGCCTGCAGTTTAGAAATACAAAGGTTAATACAAAGCCATTTCATTCCCTGGAAACAAGTCTACATTGAGCTGTCTTTCCAGTCTACAAGGGGGCCTCCAGTCTCTAGGGGGCCTCCAAGGATGCTGGAGGGGGACTCTTCACTAGGGACTGCAGTGATAGGACAAGGGGTAACGGCTTAAAACTTAAACAGGGGAAGTTGAGATTGAACAGAAGGAAGAAGTTCCTTACTTTTGCACAGATCCAACACGTGCAAATCTCTCGAGCTACAAAGCTCCGTGGCAAGGGCCAAATCACCTCCAAGTGACAAAAACAGGAGAAAAGCAGGCCAAAACACCCCAAACAACCCCCAAAATGGGACAAAACCACCCCAAAATCACCTTGTCCTGCTTCTCCTATGGGACACAGGTCAGAGCCCCAAAACTGGACAAAACCACCCCAAAACCACCCCAAAACCACCTTGTCCTGTTTCTCCTGTGGGACACAAGTTCTGAACCCCAAAACAGGCTCAAAAAAGTACAAAAACAACCAAAACCTATTTAAAACCACCCCCAAAACAACCCCAAACCACCCTAAAAACACCAAAAAACCACCTTGTCCTGCTTCTGCTGTGGGATACAGGCTCAGAGCCCCAAAACAGACCCAAAACAGGCCAAAAAGAGGAAAAAAACACACCAAAACACCCAAAACCACCCCTAAAACAGCCCAAGCCAACCCCAAAACCACCTTGTCCTGCTTCTCTTATGGGATACAGGGTCAGAGCCTCAAAACAGACCCAAAACAGGACAAAACCAGCAAAATCAGCCACAAAACACCACCAAACGACCCCCAAACCACCCCAAAACCAACTTGTGAGGCTTCTCCTCTGGGATACAGGGTCAGACCCCAAAACAGCCCCAAAACAGGCCAAAACCACCCCAAAACATCCAAAATAGCCCCAAAACCACCCCAAAAAAACCTTGTCCTGCTTCTCCTATGGGATACAGGGTCAGAGCCACAAAACAGAGCCAAAACACCCCAAAACTGCCTTGTCCTGCTTCTCCTGCAGGATACACGGTCAGAGTCCAAAAACAGGCCAGAAAAAGGACAAAACCAGGCCAAAACCACCCCAAAACCACCTCTTCCTGCTTCTTCTATGGGATACAGGATCAGAGCCCCAAAACAGCCCCAAAACAGGACAAAAATAAGCCAAAAGCAGGCCAAAACCAACCCGAAACAGACCAAAACCAGCCCAAAACCACCTTGTAGAGTTTCTGCTATAGATACATGGTCAGAGCCCCAAAACAGCTTCAAAACAGGACAAAAACACTCCAAAACCCCCAAAACAGCCCCAAAACAGGACAAAAACAACCCAAAACACACAAAACCACTCCCAAACCACTCCCCCAAACCACACCAAAACCACCTTGTCCTGCTTCTCCTACGGGATACAGGTTCAGAACCACAAACCAGCCACAAAACCCCAAACCAACCACAAAACCACCCTAAAACAACCCCAAAATCACCTTGTCCTGCTTCTCCTATGGGACACGGGGTCAGAGCCCCAAAACAGGCTTAAAACAGGTGAAAACACTCCCAAAGCAGTCCAAAGCACCTGTCCTGCTTCTAATATGGGATGCAGGGTCAGAGGCCCTAAACACCCCAAAACCAGTACAAAACTACCCCAAAACCACCTTGTCCTGCTTCACCTGTGGGATACAGGGTCAGAGCCCCAAAACAGACCCAAAACAGGACAAAACCACTCCAAACCACCCAAAACCACTCCCAAAACACCCCCAAAACACCCCAAACCACCTTGTCCTGCTGCTCCTATGGGTGCCACCCAGTGAGAACCCAAAACAGCCCCAAATCACCCCAACCCCCCCAAAATGGAACCTTCTGGAGGTCGCTGTGGAGCTGCTTTAGCCTGGCCTCGAGCTGCGACACCTTCTGGGGTAGGTCCAAGGCTGGGGGGGGGGTGTGGGGAAGGCAAAGGGGAATGGGGGGTGGCACCAGTGTGTCCCCATATTGGGGGGGGATCCCAGCCCCACATACAAGGGGGACATGAGGGGGGTCTCCATATAGTGGGGTCCCTGGACCTGATGGGGGGGGTGCCCCCCCACGGCCTCTCCAGGGGTAGGGGGGGGTCGGGGCTCAGCACCGGTTCCATAAGAGAGAACAGGGACACGGCCCTTTGCACTGGGGGGTGGCACGTCAGCACCCCAAAACCAGACCAAACCAGCCTAAAATACCCCAAAACCAGCCCTAAACCGCCAAAATACCACAAAACCAGCCCAAAACAGCCAAAATACACCCAAACCAGCCCAAAATATCCCCAAAACACCCCAAAACATTCCAAGACACCCCTACAACACCCCAAAGCAGTCCAAAACACCCCCAGGACAGCCAAAAATATCTGCAAAACAGCCCAAAACATCCCAAAACACCCACAAAGCAGTCTCAAACAGCCCAAACCACTCCAAAACCACTCCAAAACACCCCTGAAACAGCTCAAAACACCCCAAAACCAGCCCAAACCCCCTCCACAACAGTTTAACACCCCCAAAGCACCCTGAAACAACCCCAAGCACCCTCAAAACACCAGAAAACACCCCAAAACACCCCTAAAAGAGCCCAAAACACCCAAAGCACCCTGAAAACCAGGCCAAAACAGCCCCAAAACTCATAGAGGAACCACACAGGGGTCATAGAGCAGTCACAGAGGTGTCAGAGTGTCATAGAGGAGTCATAGGGGAGTGAGAGAGGGGTCACAGAGGAGTCAAATAGATAATAAGTCAATAAGATACCCTTAAGAAAAGTCCTAGTTCCAGGGCTGGGCTGAGGCTTCCAGGGAAAATCCACTACCTCATCACATTACAGTGTACATAGAAATATATGGAGACATATATAAATAAAAGAGCTATTGATTAATACTTTAAAGACTGGGTGATCTAGTAGATAGGGGGAAGAGAATTTTCATAACATGCCTTGTGGGTCCCAAACGCCAGTGACAGGGTGGCGAGAGGCAGCAAAGATGCCATCCCAGGGGGACCATTCTCCTGAGAGCGGGCAGGAAAAAACAACCCAGAAGTGCCACAAGCCCCCTTCCCACTTCCACCACTGGGGAAGATTGGGAAACACGCACATCAGCATCCCAGGGCCAGCGGTGCCGGCCCCATCCCTTCCCCTTGCACATGAAATTCACCTCCCCCAAACCACAGCCGGCACGGGAAAGCCTCGTTTAGGCCAGGAGATCACCAGCAGGGCAGGAAAGCATTGCGAGGGGCAGCCGCTGGGGCTGACAAAGCAAAGCCCCGCGAGGCTGCTGAAGCAGCCAGGACTCGTGGAACTGGGGCGGAACCCGAGGGAGGGGGCAGTTGGCCCCCGCCCAACCGGCACTGACCAACTGCCGGGGCAGGTACAGCAGCAGCTCCCGCTCCTCCTGGTGCTCCTGCCCTACAGGTAAACCCCAGCCGGCTCTGCCTGCCAAACTCTCACCCCAGCACCTCTCTGCTTCTCCCAACAGAGAGGCTCCCTCTCCAGCTGCCCACGGCATCGGAGGTACCCGGCGTGAGCTTCACCGCTCCGGCCATGCCGCCTCCTGTGCGTGCCTGTGTGCTGCCCTCTGTCCCGGGGCTGCCAGTCTCTGCTGAGCCTGCCCAAGTCCAGCAGCTCCCCAAGGAGCCAGCAGCAGCGGCGGCGGTGCTGGAGAACAGCGAGGACAATGTCCCTGATGTCTACGATTTGACTGACTTACTCGGTGCACTCCCTGACCCGACTGAGAATGCGGCGGAGGGCGGCTGCCGCAAGGAGCCAGCAGCGGTGGCAGGGCTGGCAGACAATGGGGACATCGTCCCTGCGGTCTACGATTTGTCTGCCTTGTTCTATGCTCTCCCTGACCTGACTGAGAACGCGGTGGAGAGCAGCTGCCCCAAGGAGCCAGCGGCCATGGCAGGGCTGGGGAATAGTGAGAACAGCATCCTCAGCACCCATGAGAGGAGTGCCTTGCTCAGTGCTCTCCCTGATGTGCCTGAGAGAGCGGTGAAGGGTGGCAGCTCCAAAGAGCCAGCAGCCGTGGCAGGGATGGGGAACAATGCAGACACCATCCCCAACACCCACGATAGGAGTGCCTTGCCCAGTGCTCTCCCTGATGTTCCTGAAAATGTAGTGGAGAGCGGCTGCCACAAGGAACCAGTAGCAATGGCAGGGCTGCGGAACAATGAGGACACCGTCCCTAGGGTCTATGACTTGTCTGCCTTGCTCAGTGCTCCCCTGATGTGCCTGAGAACGTGGGGGAAGGCGGCTGCCGCAAGGAGCCAGCAGCGGTGGCAGAGCTGGCAGACAATAGGGACACCATCCCTGGGGTCTATGATTTGTCTGCCTTGCTCAGTGCTCTCCCTGACCTGACTGAGAACACGGTGGAGAGCACCTGCTGCAAGGAACCAGCAGCCGTGGCAGGGCTGGGGAATAGTCAGAACAGCATCCTCAGCACCCATAGGATGAACGCCTTGCTCAGTGCTCTCCCAGATGGGTTTGAGAAAGTGGTGAAGGGCAACAGCTCCAAGGAGCCAGCAGCCGTGGCAGGGATGGGGAACAAGGACATCATCCCCAACACCCATGGTATGAGTGCCTTGTTCAGTGCTCCCCCTGATGTGTCAGAGAACATGGTGGAAGGCAGCTGCCCCAAGGAGCCAGCAGCGGTGGCAGGGCTGGCAGACAATGAGGACACCATCCCCAACACCTATGACATGAGGGCACTCACAGACACGGAAAAGGAACTAATACTTAAAGCCGCCAGAACTCATGTTCAGGCATTAATCGCTGCACAGGCATTGCAAGGAAAGGCAGACGATTCTGACCCTGCAGTTAAACCACAATGGGATTAGAATAACCCCAACCATTATCAACTTCTCACAAGGTATCGAACACGGATTGCATTTAGATTGGAACAAGCAATTCCTAAGTCCGTCCGTGAATTGGGGAGCTTTATATGCTGTCAAACAAAACACAGGTGAAACTCCTACGGAATTTCTGGATAGATTACGGGAGGCAATGCAAAAATGAGCTACCCTGGACCCCTCCGGAGCCCTGGGAAGGCAGCAGCTGATACCCGTCTTTCGAGGACAATCCTCAGATGATATTAGAAAGAAACTAGAAAACCTTAGAGCAGAGCACCAGAAAGATATTGAAAGGCTTACTGAGGAAGCACGGAGGGTGTACCGCAACCGAGATGGTAATGAAAGGAAAAAGCTAAGTCAAGCAATTACTCATGCCACCACTGCGGCCTTAAGGTAAAGAAACTATCAGGGAAATGGGAAAACTCAAGGCACATGGGAAGATCGCTTTTGGGGTCGTAGAATGAGGGCCCCTAATAATAGGGTACGGCCTAATCAGTCTGCTTTTTGTAAACAGGCAGGGCACTGGAAAAGCCAGTGTCCCAGACTGAGAAGGGAGGAGGGACACCTCCCATGCCCTGCTGAATCAGAAATAGAATAGGGGGGACCAGAGGGTCGAACCCCGGCCAACCCCCTGCTTATAATGAAGCTGGGGAAAGAAGACACAAACGTAGCAGCATTTCTAGTAGACACCGGAGCTACGTTTGCTGTGTTAAATCAACAATTAGCTTTGACTGATAATGAATCTTTAAATGGGATTGGGACGACAGGCCAGCCACAGAAGGTACCATACATGCAACCTCGCCGGTATAAAATGGGTAAAATGATAGGAACGCATGCATTTTTATATATGCCAAATGCCCCAAAATCATTCTTAGGAAGGGCTCTATTAGAAAAATTGGAAGCAGAGATCAAGTTTAAAAATGGTGAAATACAAAGTAGAGACGATCACTTCATCGAAATGTTTAGTTCTAATCCAGCCACAGGTAACAAAACAGGTCCCCTTGGACATCCTGGATCACGTCTACCCAGGAGTGCGGGCCGACGGAATACCAGGTAAGGCAAAGCACGCCAAACCGATCCAAGTCAGGCTGAAGCCCCAGGCACAACTGGTAAGAATCAAACAATACCCCCTCAAACTAGGGGACCGGAAAGGAATTAAACCTGTAATAGATTCCTTTCTCAAATTTGGCCTTTTAGTAGAATGGGAACCTGAATGTAACACCCCCGTTTTGCCAATCCACAAACCGGATGGGAAAAGTTAGGGATTAGTACAAGACCTAAGAGCTACCAATAAAATAACAGAAGACCTTTATCCTGCAGTGGCCAACCCTTATACTTTGTTAACAAAACTAAGAGAGAATCTTGTTTGGTTTACTGTTTTAGACTTAAAAGATACCTTCTTCTGCCTGCCCTTGGAGCCAGAGAGCCAAAAATTGTTTGCTTTTGAATGGGAAAATGCAGAGTCAGGTCGGAAACCCCAACTCACCTGCACTGTGTCACCCCAAGGCTTCAAAAATAGCCCAACCTTATCTGGAAATGAATGGGCAAAAGACCTTGAGGACTGGACGGCACCCACTGCAGAAGGACTTTTGCTCCAATATGTGGACGACCTGTGATAGCCACCGAAATCTCAAACAGCTGTGAGGAATGGACAGTATGCCTGTTAAATTTTCTGGGACTTAAAGGATATAAGGTATCTCAGCAGAAGGCACGAATAATGAAGCAAGAAGTCACCTACCTGGGCTATGAGGTCTCAGGGGGCAGCAGAGATTAGGACAAGAACGCAAAGAAACGATCTGCCAAACCCCTCAGCCCAAGACACCTAAGGAACTTGGGACATTTCTCGGCATGACACGTTTGTGTCGACTCTGGATCTAGAATTAGGGTATAGTAGGAAAACCCCTGTACCAATTGCAGCAAGCACAAACAAGGGAATTACAGTGGACTGGGGAAGCAAAACAGGCATTTAAGGAATTAAAGAAGGAATTACTAGGGGGCCCCAGCCCTCGGACTGCCACATGTCACCAAACCCTTTTTGGGTTATTTTCACATGAGAGACAAGGCGTAGCCCTCGCAGTCCTAGCTCAAAATGCAGGACCCCAGAAAAGGGCTCTAGCTTACTTCTCAAAGCAACTAGATGAAGTAAGCAAAGGATGGCCTGGATGCTTACGGGCCGTAGCAGCCATAGTCCTAAATATCCAGGAAGCTCAAAGATGTACCATGGGACAAAAGATGACCGTCCTGGTATCACATCCCATATCTGCGCTGCTGGAACAAAGGGGGGCACTGGCTGTCTCCCTCTCTGTTCCTTGAGTACCAAGCGATATTGCTAGAACCAGATGATGTAGATACAGGCACTACTAATATTGTCAACCCAGCCTCTTTTCTCAGACAATTTCTCATTTGACATAAGGATACTTTTTCAGCTTCTTACAGAGCTGTCCGTATCTTGATTTGTCTGCTGTTGTGCTTGGGAAAAGTTCTGCAAAAGGGGGCTTTGAATGTTAATAACATGAACACGTGGTTTTTATTAAGCAGAGGATAGTGAGAATAGTATGAGGAAGAGATTACTCAACAGTAATAAAAAAGCCCCCTGAAATTGACACTTGTAACTAGCTGGTTTTTAACTATTCTTTTTCACAAATCTGATTACAGATTTAGGTGAAAGTCCAGCAGATCCCTGAAGTATGTGTTTAACTTCAGCCACACACTGTACTTTAAATACATCCTTACCTATTTTAACTCCGGATTTAAAAAAAAAAAAGCTAATGAATTTCCAGTGCACATAACCTTTAAAAAGTAAACCTTTGTGATCTTGCTTTTATATTTAAATTTTGATCAAATTCTTCACAAACCCCATGCAATTTCAAACAAGTAACAACCTGCAGGTAACGTTTGAAGTTTTCTTAAATGTTTTGCCAAGGTGATACTTCAGCTTTTAACTCTGCATGTTATTTAATCTTTCAGTAATTATTACAATAGATTTGCCGTAACAATGAAAGACTTTAGAATACATTCATGTGTTAAATAGGCAATCACTAGTCAGGATCTACTTAAAGTGAGTATTTTTACAAGGTAATAATCTCACCGGTTCCATTTGAAGAAAAGGAAACACTTCAGTAACGTGAGGGTGACTGAGGACTGCTGCAGGTTGCCCAGAGGCGTTGTGGAAACCATCCTCGGATCCTCTAAAGCTGGCTGGGTATGGTTCAGTGAAATCAGATAAAATTAATAAAAACAAAGTCTATGATTGGACAAGACTTCCTTCAGAGCTCCCGTCCGACCTCAGCCACTGTGTGATTCTGGGATTTCACCAGACTCCATGGCAGTGCAATCGTTCTTTTTTGCCCACTTTCTTATTTAGATACCTAAAAAAAAAAAAACCAACCAAAATTGTAGACTCGAAGAACGATTTGTGTTTGAAGGGGCTTTTAAAGATCATCTAGTCCAACCTTCTTACCACGAGCTTACCATTTCACTAGGTCAGGTTGTGCAAAGCTCATCCAACCTGACCTTGAACACTTCCAAAGATGGGGCATCAACAGCTTTTTGGGAAACCTTTTCAAGTTTTTTACCACCCTTGTAAAAAGGTGTGTGTGTGTGTGTAAAACCTTGTAAAAAAAAAACCTTGTGAAAAAACCTTGTAACACCTTGTGAAAAGGTGTGCGTAGGTCCTTGTAAAAACCATCTTCATTATATGCAATCTAAACCTACCCTCTTTCAGATAAAAACAAATTGCCCCTTGTCCTGTCACTTCAGGCTCATCAAAAAGCCTCTGTCTTTTGTATAAGCCCCCTTTAAGTACTGAAAAAGGGCAATAAAGTGTTCCCAGAGCCTTCTCTTCTCCAGGCTGAGCAAGCCCAACTCTCGCAGCCTTTTCTCGTAACAGAGGTGCTCCATCCCTGTGATTACTTTTGTGGCCCTCTGCTCTGGACCTGTACCGAGGACTCCAGAGCTGAACACAGTACTCTGGATGGGATCTTGCATGAGCAGAGTAGAGGAAGAATCACCCCTACCTGCTGGCCACACTTCTTTTTATGAAGCCCGGATAAGAGATGGCATTAAAAAAGGAAATGGAATTAACTTTAAACACAACTGACAATGAAACATAAATGTTACCAAAATTAAGAAAATATTTGTTCATTATTATTTAAAACAAAAAGAGCTCAATTGTTTGTACAAGTCTCAGAAGGATCTCTTACACTTTAGAAGGGAAAATATAGGAGTAGTAACCAAATTCAACAATAAAAATTGTGATTCATCTGTGACATATGGAAATTCAGCTACGTGAAACTAAATTCAAAACCTTGGATTGTAAGGTAATTAGAGCCTTACTCAAAAAAATGCAGGATACAAACAAAAAGGCATCTTCTATTTGGGCGTTTTGAAAAATAACCCTTTAAGTGAAAACAGTCTACTGATAAAAAAATAACACCCTTCAAAAATAACACTCATAAGCTTTTTTTTCTCTTTCCTTTTGTATTCCCCAAAAGTACTTTTGTGTTAAAACATTACCTATGTCCTGAAGGTTACATGAAGCATTCAAGCATCAAACCTGCTTAACAGCAGGTCTTGAACTTTAGTGTGTACTATCTGCTATTTCTACACTAACAGAGAATTTAAAACCCAGGTCAGAATAAATGTTTGACTCAGACTTTGTAGAGATATGTATTAAACCCAAGAAAGATGATAAAACATCAGGCTTGCTTATTTTCCCGAAAGCCCACAGTGCTCTATTTCGTCTTCATACTTGGTTCTAGGAAAGACAGGCATGAATGCATCCTTTCTTAAAAATACCCTGTGACTGCAGAAGAGCTCTTTTAGCTTTTCTCAATTACTGTCTAGTCCAGGATCAAAGTTCTGCATACTTTTCCACTGCCATAATTCAGTGAATGTGCTGACGGCTCACAGTTAAAAAGGTAGTTAAGCCAAGTGAAAGAAAAGCACCATTACTGTTTTCCCAAATCTGTGAAGATATGAACTACCTCACCTAAAGGTCATAAAAATGTCATTGCTGCAGCTAATAGCATATATGTGTACATGCAACATTAGAAGGCTTTAGAGTATCATGCGATAATCATTCACACATGGGTTTTGGCAAAGTAGAAAAACAGAGAGCTGAAGCAAACCTAGCTCTTGAATGAAGCAGATTATCCCTCAATTTTCCGAAAAGATTATATTGCAAGGTTTCTTGCAGAAGAGAAGAGCCCCAAACAACCGTTTACAGAGCATTTTGGATAAAGATGAGGTTGATGTAAAACAAGACTCATCATTTTGAAAATAACGCACACGATTCTTTCCAATTGCGATCACATCAGAACTGATTTATCTATATGATAAGAGAGAGCTGAGGCGGACATGAACCGTGCTCTTCAGAACTGCTCGTCCTCAATAAGGATTATTTAGCCCTCTAAGCACTGCCGGCTGCTCATCACACAGTGAAAGTTGTGCTCATGCAAAAGTAGCTCTGATGATGCCTCACGTACACATTCATGCGGATTCCTCTTCATTTTGCTGCTGATTGACTTCAGACACTTTGCACCATTTCTCTTAAGGAGATCAAAGCCCAGAAATGCTTTTTTTTATCAAATTTCCAGCTACTCATTCTGTTCAATGACCAAGCGGATGAATATTTTCCTTGAGAAATCAATAGATTAGGAAAACTAGAAACAGGCTTCAATTTAGCTTCTGTGGTGAGGTGGTTTTTTCCCCCAGAATTTTCAGAGGGACATTCTAGAAGATTTTTTAATATCCATTTTAACCTGCCAGAGAGGAGACTGAGATGAGCTCTTAGCCACAAGTTCTTCCCTGTGAGGCTGCTGAGGCACTGGCACAGGGTGCCCAGAGAAGCTGCGGCTGCCTCATCCCTGGCAGTGCTCAAGGCCAGGTTGGATGGCGCTTGGAGTAAGCTCCTCTAGTGGAAGGTGTCCCTGCCCGTGGCAGGGGGCTGGAACTGGATGAGCTTTATGATCCCTTGCAAGCCAAAGCAGGCTGGGATTCTATGATTTTAGGATAATGAATTCTGTCCCTGGAACATCACAACTTCTCTGGGGAGCTGCCCTTTGTGTCAAAAAAAAATAGGGTAGGAAGGTGAACATCCCTCCAGCATTGCTCTCCTTCTCCAAGTGGCCACTTCTACAGACCATAAGAAAAGCACAGTTTCATTCACTGCCCAAAACCAAACCAATACAGACGCGGTCAGAAAGTGAACCGGTGTGAAACACCCCTGTGACTGCCACGGCACAACGCAGAGCCAGCACAGACCCTGCACCACAGAACAGCCAGGGCAGTCTCACCAGCCCATCTCAGGCCCCTCTGTGGCAAAGCAACACCTGAGCTGCCTGAGGGGACCTGGTGCACCCTTCCATAGGGGCAGCAGCCCCTCCAACCTAAGAAGCAGGGGACTTGCTGCAGACAAGAACGCTTCCCTCCCCACTGCCCACTTCTAGACAGCCCTGTCTCCAGCAGCCCACTCCACGCCTGCCAGAACCACCAGTCCCCTCAACCGCCTGCAGGCAGGCAGAACAATGAGACTTCTGGATCAAACACAGACACTAGTAACTAAATAAAGGAATAAACAAGAAATCTAAGGTTGTAACAGTGCTGCGGCTGCTCTGCAGCACACTGCAGGGTCCCTGCCACATTGCAGCCTTCAGAGTTGAAACCGAAAAGATGTTTTGAACAAGCCCCCTATAACCTCTCCACTGGTCCCAGCAGCACCATGATGCACACAAAGAGGAGACCAAAGTCACTGCCACTCCTTGCCAAGCCTTCACTTTGCTCCTTCGCACTATAAATGAAATGAATGGCTCTTTATTTTATAGCTGTACTAATGCCAGTGCAAAAAAACCCAATGACCGTGGGCAAACACATCACCAGTCATTGACAAAAGCTCAGACCAATCTTGGGGAGCAAAGGTGTTGGGATCCCACAGCTGCTGGACTCACACAGGACACAGTTAGAAAATCAGAGCCCAGCTCTGAAGCAGGGTGCCTCCAGTGCAATAGCAGAACTGTGGTCTCAGCAGCATCAGGAGAGATTCTATTGATTTAGCAAGCAAGAAAAATTCAACACATTCTCGTCCTAAGAAATAAAAGAAATTAAACTAAACTGCCTTCAGTCTCCAACTGAACAGAAGCTCCCATCACCCTTCTCCTGGCTCTGCCACTCAGAACTGAGGCTTCTGAACTGCAGGGCCCTCAGTCCAGCTCTTCTCAAGCTTGTCCTCCTTTGGTTTGAAAAGGCCATTAAGTTCTCTACAGCTTGTTGGAAGGCCCTCATCTGATCAGCAGTGGATTGGTAAAGTTCATTTGAACTACCTTCTTCTCTGCAAATAAAGTTTCAGTAACAAAATCAGAGATTGAAACAGTAAAAGCAGGGGCAAAGCTGATCTTCAAGTAGTCTTAGAGGAACACACACCCTAAAGGAGCTAAAGGCATGTGGGACTATCATCTTCTCTCCCAAGCTGCTTAGCAGCTACATGAAACCCTTTGAACTCTGATACACTCACCACACTCAGAGTGCATCACACTCGGGTGTATTACCCAGCTGCAGGTTCCTCCCTGAAATGAGCAGGTACCAACGGCCCCTGCCTCAGCCCTGTCCTGCCCCTGCTCAGAGCCTGCCATGACTGAGGGTCCACAGCAGTACCTCTAACAAAGAACACCGTCTCTCACTTGGCTTGCTAAAAGGCCACCACTAAGACTTCAAAGCCTGGGCCACCATCTGCTCTTTGCAGAACCTCACCTGGTTTTGTGAGCGCTTCTCTCAGAGCTGGGGTTATCATCTCTCACTTCCCACCCTCCTCCTTCCTCCCAGCGTTCTCTTGAGTCAAGCTCATTCCAACACCTCTCTGTTTCAAGACAAGGAATTACAACCATTTAGATCCAAGCATCACAGTTTAAACGCTGTGACACAGTTCAGCCACAGACTCTTGCATTCCCATAATTCTGCTTTTTACCCCTCTTCCCATCGGACTCTGACCTTTCAGTTTTAGATTTAAGACAGAAAATATACTTAAATAAATAAATAAAACACCACACCAGAAACCAGGTGGACTTGTTCTACTAACACAGCAACCGGCTTACAGCAGCCTGGGCTAGTGGAAGGTAGGTGGGGTGGAACTAGGTGAGCTTTAAAGTCCCTTCTAACCCAAATCACTGCCTGATTCTGTGATTTAGTAACATTCTCCAGGGCATGTTAAGAAACAAGCTGTTTGAATCTCATGTGAGGTTGAGTGGGACCCCAAAGGTTGAAGCCCAAGAGTTTCATGGCTTCACAATAACCTCATCTCTCCACAGAGCACAAACCAGAGGGGACAATACATTGCCTGGAGTGACAAGCATCTATAGTTCCAGTTATCTGGGACAGGTCAGGGGAGAAAACCACATCGCTACCACGACTCAGCCCAGGATAAGTGTCACTTCTGAGACTTTATGGGTATTTATTCTTTCACATCTGCACAAAGAAGCATGAAAGTGTAAATAATTAAATAATTTAATTCCAAAAATGGAATAAAACCTGCAAGAAATGAGCAAAAATAAGATAAGAATGACCAGCAATTGCTTAGAAACAGCCAAAAAAAGATTTTAAATGGGTCATAAAGAAGCAAAAATGGGTTAAACCAAGTCAGGAAAGGGCCAAAACAGGTTAGAAATAGAAAGAAATTTGTAAGAAATGGAGAAAAATCCTTTGAAAATGGCCAAAATGGCTTAAAAAGAGGCAGTATTGCGCAAAAAAAGGGTTAGAAATAGCTCAAGCCAGTTTAGAAATAGGTAAGAAAAGCTTAAACCAGACTAGAAACTTCCATAAATAGTTGACATTTAGCCAAAAATGGAATAAAACCTGCAAGAAAAAATGGGCAAAAACAAGACAAGAATGACCAGCAATTGTTTAGATATAGCCAAAAAAAAAACTTAAAAAGAGTCAGAAAGAGCCAAAAATGGTTTAAACCTGGTTAGAAATAGGCAAAAATGGTATAGAAACAGAAAGAAATTGGTAAGAATAGGAAAAAAATGGCTTGGAAATGGCCAAAATGACTTAAGAAGAGTTAGAATTGGGCAAACGGGTTAGAAATAGGAAACACTTCAGACTTAGTCAACAATGCATAAAATTACTAAGAAATAGGAAAAATAGATAAGAATGTCCAGCAATTGTTTAGAAATAGCCAAAAAAAATTAAAAGGAGTTAGAAAGGGCCAAAAATGGTTTAAACCAAGTCAGGAAAGGGCAAAACCAGGTTAGAAATAGAAAGAAATTGGTAAGAACTGGACAGAAAGGGTTTGGGAATGGCCAAAATGGCTTAAAAAGAGGCAGTATTGTGCAAAAAGAGGGTTAGAAATAGCTCAAGCCAGTTTAGAAATAGCTAAGAAAAGCTTAAACCAGGCTAGAAACTTCCATAAATAGTTCAGATTTAGCCAAAAATGGAATAAAACCTGCAAGAAATGGACAAAAGTAAGAATGACCAGCAATTGCTTAGAAATAGCCAAAAAAAAGATTTGAAATGGGTTATAAAGAACCAAAAATGGTTTAAACCAAGTCAGGAAAGGGCCAAAACGGGTTAGAAATAGAAATCAATTGGTAAGAAATGTTGAAAAATGGATTGAAAATGGCCAAAATGGCTTAAAAAGAGTCAGTATTGCGCAAAAAAAGTGTTTGATATAGCTCAAGCCAGTTTAGAATATTCAGTTCAGTATAGTTCAAAATAGTTTAGAAATTGCCATAAAATGGCTTAAAACAGGCAAGAAATGGGCAAAAATCAGATAAGAATGACCAGCAATTGCTTAGAAATAGACAAAAAAGCCTTAAAATGGTTTAGAAAGGGCCAAAAATGGTTTAAACCAAGTCAGGAAAGGGCAAAACCAGGTTACAAATAGAAAGAAATTGGTAACAACCTGACAGAAGTGGTTTCGGAATGACCAAAATAGCTTAAAAAGAGTCAGTATTGTGCAAAAAAAAAAGGGTTAGATATAGCTCAAGCCAGTTCAGAAATAGGTAAGAAAAGCTTAAACCAGGCTAGAAACTTCCATAAATAGTTCAGATTTAGCCAAAAATGGAATAAAACCTGCAAGAAATGGCCAAAAAGAAGACAAGAATGACCAGGAATTGCTTAGAAATAGCCAAAAAAGACTTAAAATGGGTTAGAAAGAACCAAAAATGGTTTAAACCAAGTCAGGAAACGGCAAAACCAGGTTAGAAATAAATTGGTAAGAAATGTTGAGAAATGGTTTTGGGAATGGCCAAAATGACTTAAAAAGAGTCAGTATTGCGCAAAAACGGGTTACATATAGCTCAAGCCGGTTTAGAAATAGGTAAGAAAACCTTAAACCAGGCTAGAAACTTCCATAAATAGTTCAGAAATTTCCATAAAATGGCTTAAAACTGGCAAGAAATGGGCAAAAATAAGAATGACCAGCAATTGTTTAGAAATAGCCAAAAAAGACCTAAAATGTGTTCGAAAAAGCCAAAAATGGTTTAAACCAAGTCAGGAAAGGGCAAAACCAGCTTAGGAACAGAAAAAAAATTGCTAAGAACTGCACAGAAATGGTTTGGGAATGGCCAAAATGACGTTAAAGAGTCAGTATTGTGCAAAAAAGGGTTAGAAATAGCTCAAGCCAGTTTAGAAATAGGTGAGAAAATCTTAAACCAGGCTAGAAATGCCCATAAAAAAGTGAAACATTAGCCAAAAATGGCATAAACCAGGTAAGAAATGGGCAAAAATAAGGTGAGAATGACCACCCATTGTTTAGAAATAGCCAAAAAAAAGTTAAAGTGGGTCAGAAAGGTCCAAAAATGGGTTAAACCAAGTTAGGGAAGGCCAAAAAAAGGGGTAGAAAGAAATTGGTAAGTACAGGACAAGAACAGTTTGGAAATGGCCATAATGGCTTAAAAAGAGTTAGAATTGGGCCAAGAAATAGCTCAAGCCAGTTAAGAAATAGCTAAGAAAAGCTGAAACCAGGCTAGAAATGGCCATGAATTCTTTAGGAATTGCCAAAAATGGCTTAAAACTGGTAAGACATGGGCAAAAATAAGATAGAAATGGTCATCAATTGTTTAGAAGTAGTAAAAAATGCTTCAAACAGGGGACAAGCAGGCAAGAATGGACTAGGAATAGCCAAAAAAAAAGCTTCAAACTGGTAAGAAATGGCCAAAATTAGGATAGAAATGGCCATAATTCTTTTCGAAATAGCCAGACTTCAAATGGGTTAGAAATTGGCAACACTGGGTTAGGAATGGCCAAAAATGGCTCAAACTGAGTCAGGAAAGAGCAAAAATGGGTTAGAAATGGCAAGAAATTAGTAAGAAATGGACAAAAAAACATTTGGAAAAGGTCAAAATGGTTCAAAAAGTGTTAGAATTGGGGAAAAAAGGGTTCGAAACAGCCTGAACCAGTTAAGAAATAGCTAGGAAAAGCTTAAAATAGGCTAGAAACTTCCATAAATAGTTCAGATTTAGCCAACAATGGAATAAAACCTGCAACTCAATCATGTACCAAGGAAAGAGTCAGGGCATTTTCAGCTCTGTCTTGAACACTGCCAGCCATGGGGCAGCCACAGCTTCTCTGGGCACCCTGTGCCACTGTCCCACCACCCTCACAGGGAACAACTTCTAAGATCTCATCTCAATCTCCCCTCTCTGTCACGTTAAAATCGTTCCCCCTTGGCCCATCCCCACAGGCCCTTGCTCTCCCCACAAGAAATGAGGGCAGATCCCAGGATCATCGCTGGGAAGCCGCAGTGCTCCGCTGCCGGCTCAGCCAGCCCAACTCACACACCGAGTCCAAAGCAGCCACTCTGGGGAAGTCTCTTGAGGTGTTCTGGCAACTCCTACAGCACCCCAAGATCGCCATCGCCACCCACCTCCTTCCACGCTCCTGCGTCCACAGGCGGCACCGGCTCCGAGACACCAAGACGGGAACCACCAGAGGAGCTGCTCTTGCCTCCTCCACCGGTAGCTTGTGTTCCGTGGGGCAGCTGTCGTCTCCCGGTGCCTCTGCTGGAGGGTTCCGTGGGGTTCTGTGACCTCACACACCTGAACACGGGGAGTTCCAGAATCAGCCACCCCTGTGGTCTCCATGTCCCCAAGGTCATTGTGACGCATGAGCTCTGACTGGGTCCATGGGGTGCTCTGGAGGTGCTGCAGGCATTCTCTGGGATTCTCTAGGGGTATCCCCAGGATGCCCTGGGAGTGCACAGAGACACAGGGCCGTGGAGCAAGCTGCTCTATGGAAGGTGTCCCTGCCCGTGCCTTTGGGGGTTGGAGCTGGGTGAGCTTTAAGGTCCCTTCCAGCCCACTCTGGGATTCCATGATTCTCTGCTGTGCCAAAGTCCGTCCCTCTCCACTCCTCGCAGGTGGCCGTGACGCCCTGTTCCATGGCCCACGTTGAGCTGTGACCCCTCGCATGCTCCACCTCCGGACCAAAGGCACTGAGGAAGAGCAGCCCGTGAGGGACCTCCCCGAGCCGGCTGGGCAGAGGCTGGTCCCCCCGCAGCCACTCCCGGAGCACCCCTGGGTGCCCAGTGGCCATGGGCACGATGCTGCCGCCATCCCAAAGCCGTGGCGGTCGCTGGGGATTTGCCCATTGTGACGGGGCCCCCACGGTGAGCGTGGGCTCTTTAAGGAGGGAGAGCCCTGCAGTAACCGGTGCAGAGGAGAGCCCTCCCCTCCCTCGGGAGGCTGCATCTCCCGGGGCTGCCCTGCGCATCCAGGTCCGTGTTCTTTGACTTTGCAATCCTGTTTTAGTGTTGGCCTCAAACACATTGTGGGTGCGTGCTGTGAAGGGAGGAGAAGCTGTCAGGAGATGAGCTGGTGCCATCCCAGCTGTAGGAGCAGGGGATGGATGGGTGAGGAGGAGGCACTGGGTTTGTTCATGTGCTTGGAGCTCCCCTCTGCCTGCAGAGGTGCTGGGGGAAAAGCAGGAGCCTTCTGTGTGCAGGAGCTGCTGGTGTCAGAGGTGCTGAGAAGGTGTCAGGGCAGGGGAACTTCCACCTCCCTGTCAGAGCCTGGGGGAGTGAAAGGGTCACCCCAGCTCCCAGGAACACCCCTTAGTTGCATTCCCCGCCCCGGGCAGAGGGATGAGCTCATCGCCAGCATCCTCACATGTATGATTTAGGGGGACTCCCCCAGGTGCACCCACAAAATCTGGCAGGGTCCCCCATATCTCATGTTTCCACCTCCCCAATGATCTGTGGGTGATCTCCCTGATGTAGCCCCTGCTTGAAGCCGCCATTGGTCCCCCAAATTACTCTGTCCCCTACAGAGCTTGAGCACATTCCCATGAACCTCCTAATCCCCCTAAACCTCCAGTTCCCTTCTGAAGCCCAGATCCCCCCCATTTACTGCCATGGGCCAACAGGAGCACTGAAGAGTCAGGGTACTTTGGGTCAAATGTAACCCCTAGTTTTGGGACACTGGCTGTTCCCCAAATCCCTGCATCACCCCGGGGAGCTTTGGGGATGTCCCCCAGTGCCGAAATCCCCTCTGAACCCCCAAACTCTTCCCCTCAATGCATCTCCACCCTGAGAGAATGTTGCTCACCCAAAAGCGACTCAGGGTGCCCTGGGACCCAGGAACATGGGAGATCTCCCAATATGTTGTGCCTCCTACAGCGTGTTTTGGGGACCCCCCCCCCGAACCTCAAAATGTTCCTTGAACCCTCAAATCCCTCAGAACACCCAAATTCCTTCTGCTTGTGTCAGCGGGGCTCCCTAGGGCATTCAATGAGAATCGGCTGCCCTGGGATTGAGGGACCCCCCCATTCTTGGTAGACGGGGAGTCCCTCAGAAAACTGAGCCATCCTGAAGAGTTCTGGGGACCAGCCTGAATCCCAAAATCCTCCCTGCATCCCCCCAGACCCAAAGCCCACAGCTCCAAAGCCGCCCCGGCTCAGCACAGTGGCACAGACTTGCTAAAAAAGGGGTGTCCCAAAAAGTGGTGTTCCCCCAACACCTGCCCTGGGGGCCCATCAAGATGTGAACACACTGGGGGGACCCCAACATTGCTTTTGGTTCAGTAGTGAATGAAGTGGGCCAGAGGGGGTGGATCCCCCAAAAGGGGCACCCCAATGAAGGGGCAAACCAAAACCACGCTGCACCCCAAAGGGCCCTGGAAGCACCCAAAGCAATCGTGGTGCCCCCTAAATCCTAGGGTAACCCCAAATCTCCCTGAAGCAGGACAAAAGCAGGCAGGACCCCCAAGTGGGGGCCTGGGGCAGCACAAAAGTCACCCACACCCTTCCATCACCCTGGCCCCCCCAGATGAACCCAGGGACCCAAAATCCTGGAGGGGCTCCACCAAACACCCACCCCCAACTGAGGGTACCCCAGAAAAGCTGCTCCCCCCCTCCAATGCCACCTAGCCCCAAATTGCTTCTTGTTGCTCCCAAACCACACCTCATGGGGCACCCCAGCTCCCCCGTCTCTGGTATCAGGGAGTTGGGGGGCCAGCCCCAGAGTGGGGGTTGCCTAATTTGGGATGTCCCACCAAAAGACCAAGGAGGTGTGGTGGGGGATGGAGGGTAGGAAGCTCTGCAGAGGGATCTGGGCAGGCTGGATCCATGGGCTGTGGCCAATGTGTTGAGGGTCAAGAAGGCAAAGTGCAGGGTCCTGCGCTTGGGCCACAACAACCCCCTGCAATGCTCCAGGTTTGGGGAAGAGGGGCTGAAAACTGCTCATGGGAAAGGAGCTGGGGGTGCTGATTGATGGAGCTGAACATGAGCAGCTTGTGCCCAGGCAGCCAGGAAGCTCCCAGCATCCTGGCCTGGATCAGCACCAGTGCGGCAGCAGGGCCGGGGCAGTGGTTGTGCCCCTGCACTGAGCACTGAGGCCGCACCTCGAATCCTGGGTTCAATTCTGGGTCCTTCACTACAAGAGAGACATTGAGGTGCTGGAGGGGGGCAGAGAAGGGCAGCGGAGCTGGTGCAGGGCCTGGAGCACAGGGGTGATGGGGAAGGTCTGAGGAACCTGAGGGGTTCAGTCTGGAGAAGAGAAGGCTCAGGGGGGACCTGATTGCTCCCTACAACTGCCTGAGAGGAGGATGGAGCCAAGAGGGGCTGGGCTCTGCTCCCAAGGAACAAGGGATGGGACAAGAGGAGACGGCCTCAAGCTGCACCAGAGGAGGTTTAGATGGAGCTGAGGAACAATTTGTCCAGGAAGCTAGGGACCAGGTTAGAAAAGCTGAGGCCCAGTTAGAATTAAAATAGGCTAGGGAAGTTAAGGAAAACTGGAAGGAATTCTTCAGGTACGTAGCAAATAAAAAACAGACTCAGGAAGCTCTCAGGAGAACTGGCTACACAGGATTTGGAGAAGGCTGAGGTTCTGAATGACTTCTTTGCCTCAGTCTTCACTGGCCAAGGCTCTGACCGCACCACCCGAGTCTTGGAAGGCAGACGCAGGGACTGTGAGAATGAAGACCTTGCGCCCACTGTAGGAGAGGAACTGGTTTGAGACCATCCTAAAAATCTGAACGTGCACAAGTCCATGGGTCCTGATGAGATCCATCCGTGGGTCCTGAAGGAGCTGGAGAATGCAGTTGCGAAGCCGCTGGCCATCGTATTTGAGAAATCATGGCAGTCAGGTGAAGTTCCCGATGACTGGAAAAAGGGAAATATAACCCCCATTTTCAAGAAGGGGAAAATGGATGACCCGGGGAATTACAGAGCAGTCAGTCTCACCCCTGAGCCTGGCAACATCTTGGAGCAGATTCTCCTGGAAGGCATGCTAAGGCACATGAAAATCAACAAGGTGCTTGGTGACAGCCAGCAGGGCTTCACTGAGGGGAAATCCTGCCTGACCAATTTGGTGGCCTTCTATGGTGGGGCTACAGAACTGATGGACAGGGGTAGAGCAGTTGATGGCATCTACCTGGACTTGTGCAAAGCGTTTGACACTGTCCCACACGACATCCTTGTCTCTAAATTGGAGAGACATCAATTTGATGGACGGACCACTGGGTGGATAAAGAACTGGCTGGATGGCCGCACACAAAGAGCTGTGGTCAATGGCTCAATGTCCGGCTGGAGACCAGTAACGAGTGGTGTCCCTCAGGGATCGGTGTCGGGACCGGTCTTGTTCAACATCTTTGTCGCTGCCATGGACAGTGGGATTGAGCGCGCCCTCAGCAAGTTTGCCGATGACACCGAGCTGTGTGGTTCGGTTGATACCCTGGAGGGAAGGAATGCCATCCAGAGGGACCTCGACACGCTTGTGAGGTGGGCTGATGCCAACCTCATGGAGTTTAACCATGCCAAGTGCAGGGTCCTACACCTGGGTCGGAGCAATCCCAGGCACAGCTACGGGTTGGGCAGAGAAGAGATTCAGAGCAGCCCTGCGGAGAAGGACTTGGGGGTGTTGGTTGATGAGAAAATGAACATGAGCCAGCTTCAGTGTGCGCTTGCAGCCCACAAAGCCAACCGTATCCTGGGCTGCATCAAAAGGAGCGTGACCAGCAGGTCGAAGGAGGTGATCCTGCCCCTCTACTCTGCTCTTGTGAGACCTCACCTGGAGCATTGTGTGCAGTTCTGGTGTCCTCAATATAAAAAGGACATGGAACTGTTGGAACAAGACCAGAGGAGGCCACAAGGATGATCAGGGACTGGAGCACCTCCCGTATGAAGACAGGCTGAGGAAGTTGGGGCTGTTCAGCCTGGAGAAGAGAAGGCTGCGTGGAGACCTCATAGCAGCTTCCAGTATCTGAAGGGGGCCTATAGGGATGCTGGGGAGGGACTCTTCATTAGGGACTATAGTGAAAGGACAAGGGGTAACGGGTTAAAAGTTAAACAGGGGAAGTTTAGATTGGATCTAAGGAGGAAATTCTTTCCTGTGAGGGTGGTGAGGCACTGGAATGGGTTGCCCAGGGAGGTTGTGAATGCTCCATCCCTGGCAGTGTTCAAGACCAGGTTGGACGAGGCCTTGGGTGCCATGGTTTAATGTGAGGTGTCCCTGCCCATGGCAGGGGGGTTGGAACTGGATGATCTTAAGGTTCTTTCAAACCCTAACTATTCTATGATTCTATGATTCTAAAACCAGCCCCAAAACACCCCAAAACTAACTTGTCCTGCTTCTCCGAGGAGATACAGGGTCAGAGCCTCAAAACAGCCCCAAAACAGGACAAAACCACCCCAAAAACACCGTGTCCTGCTTCTCCTGTGGATACGGGGTCAGAGCCACAAAACAGACCCAAAACAGCCACAAAACATGACAAAAACCAGGCAAAAACCAGCCCAAAACACACATAGCAAACTCCAAAACAGGCCAAAACCACACCAAAATCACCTTGTCTTGCTTCTCCTATGGGATACAGGGTCAGAGCCCCCAAACAGACCCAAAACAGGCCAAAAACACTCAAAACCCACCAAAAGAGACCCAAAACAGTCCAAAACCTCCTTATCCTACTTCTCCAATGGGATACAGGGTCAGAGCATCAAAACAGAACAAAAACAGGACAAAAACAACCCTAAACACCCCAAAACCCAGCCCAAAACCACCTAGTCCTGCTTCTGCTATGGGATACAGGGTCAGAGCCCCCAAAAAGCCCCCAAAAAGAGAAAAAAGCATTCCAAAACCACTAAAACAGCCCCAAAATACCCCAAAACCACCCTGTCCTCCTTCTCCTATGGGATACAGGGTCAGACCCCAAAACACCCCAAAAACAGGACAAAACCACTCCAAAACCACCTTGTCCTGCTTCTCCTTTGGAATAGAGGGTCAGAGCCCCAAACAGACCCAAAACTGCCTCAAAACACCCCAAAAACCACCCCAAGGCCACCTTCTCCTGCTTCTCCTATGGGACACAGGGTCAGAACCCAGAAACAGCCCCAAAACAGGACAAAAACAACACAAAACACCCACAAAACCACCCTAAAGCCACGTAGTCCTCCTTCTCCTTTGGGATACAGGGTCAGAGCCCCAAAACATCCTCAAAACCACCTTGTCCTGCTTCTCCTATGGGATACAGGGTCAGAGCTGCAAAACAGCCCAAAAAACGCCAAAAACAACCAAAAACACCCCAAAACCACCCCTATGGTGGTTTGCTTGTCCTGCTTCTGCTATGGGATAGAGGGTCAGAGCCCCCAAACAGCTCCAAAACAGCCCCAAAACAAGCGAAAACCAGCCCAAAAGAAACAAAGTAAACCCCAAAACAGGCCAAAACCAGCCCAAAATCACCTTGTCCCTCTTCTCCTGTAGGATACAAAGTCAGAGCCCCAAAACACACCCAAAACACACCCAAAACGACCCCAAGGTCACATTTTCCTGTTCTCCACTGGGACACAGGGTCAGAACCCGAAAACAGACCTAAAACAGGACAAAACACAAAACCATTCCAAACCAACCTTAAACCACCCTAAAACCACCCCAAAATCACCTTCTCCTGCCGGATACAGGGTCAGCGCCCCAAAACAGACCAAAACCAGGCCAAAACCAACCCAAAACACGCCAAAACCCACCCCCAAACCACCTTGTCCTCTTTCTCGTATGGGATGCAGGGTCAGAGCTCCAAAACAGATCCAAAACAGCCTCAAAACACCCCAAAAAACACCCCAAGGCCACCTTATTCTGCTTCTCCTATGGGACACAGGGTCAGAACCCAACAGAGCCCTAAAACAGGACAAAAAGAACCCAAAACGATTTAAAACCACACCAAACCACCCTAAAACCACCCCAAAACCACCTTGTCCTGTTTCTCCTGTGGGATACAGAGTCAGAGCCCAGAAACAGACAGAAAAAAAGGCCAAAAACAACCCAAAACACCCCAAAACGACCTTGTCCTGCTTCTACTATGGGATAAAGGGTCAGAGCCCCAAAAGAGCTCAAAACCGGCCAAAAACAGTCAAAAACCAACAAAACAGGACCTAAACCACCCCAAAACCTCCTTGTCCTGCTTCTCCTATAGGATACTGGGTCAGACCCTCAAAACAGACCAAAACCAGGATGAAAACAACCCAAAACACCCCAAATCCACCTTGTCCTGCTTCTGCTGTGGGATACAGGGTCAGAGCCCCATAACATCCACCAAAAAGAGAAAAAAATACCCCAAAACCCTAAAACAGCCCCAAAACACCTCAAAACCACCCTGTCCTGCTTCTCCTATGGGATACAAGGTCAGACCCAAACCACCCCAAAACCATCTCCAAAACCCCCAAACAAACCCAAAACCAACTTCTCCTGCTTCTCCTATGGAACACAGGGTCAGAGCCCCAAAACAGTCCAAAACCAGGCCAAACCACCCCAAAACCAACTTGTCCTGCTTCTCCTATGGGACACAGGGTCAGCACAGGGTCAGAGCCTCAAAACAGACCCAAAACAGGCCAAAAAAAGCCCCAAACACCCCAAAAACCAGGACAAAACCACCTGGTCCTCCTTCTGCTATGGGATACAGTGTCAGGGCCCCAAAAAAGACCTAAAACAGAACAAAACCACCGCAAACCAACCCCAAAACCACCTTGTACTGCTTCTCCTATGGGATACAGGGTCAGAGCACCAAAAAAGACACAAAACATGACAAAAATAGGACAAAACCACCCCAAAACCATATTGTCCTGCTTCTCCTGTGGGGTACAGGGTCGGAGCATCAAAGCAGACTCAAAACAGGCCAAAAACTGGAAAAAAAACAGGCCAAAACACCCAAAGCAAACCCCAAAACAGGCCAAAAGCACGCCAAAACCACCTTGTCCCGCTTCTTCTGTGGGGTACAAAGTCAGAGCCCCAAAACTGACTCAATACAGGACAAAAACAACCCAAAACACGCCAAAAAACACGCCAAAACCACCTTGTCCTGCTTCTGCTGTGGGATACAAAGTCAGAGCCCTAAAACTGACTCAAAACAGGACAAAGACGACCCAAAACACGCCAAAAACCACCCCAAAACCACCTTCTTTTGCTTCTCCTGTGGGACACAGGGTCAGAGCCCCAAAACAGACCCAAAACAGGAAAAAAACAACCCAAAACACCCCCTGAACAGCCCAAAATCACCCTGTCCTGCTTCTCCTATGGCATACAGGGTCAGAGCCTCAAAACAGACCCAAAACAGGCCAAAAAACAGCCCACAACACCCCCAAAACCAGGACAAAACCACCTTGTCCTCCTTCTGCTACGGAACACAGGGTCAGAGCCCCAAAACAGGCCAAAACCAGTCCAAACCACCCCAAAACCACCTTCTCCTGCTTCTCCTATGGGATACAGGGTCAGAGCCCCAAAACTGACCCAAAACATGACAAAAACATGCCAAAACCCCCAAAAAGGCTCCAAAACATCTCAAAACCTCCTTCTCCTGCTTCTCCTATGGGATACAGGTTCAGAGCCTGAAAACAGACCCAAAACAGGCACAAAAAAAAACAAAACACTGGAACAGGCTGCCCAGGGAGGTTGTGGAGTCTCCTTCCCTGGAGACATTCAAAACCCGCCTGGACGCATTCCTGTGTAACATTATCTAGGTGTTCCTGCTCCGGCAGGGGGATTGGACTAGATGATCTTTCGAGGTCCCTTCCAATCTCTAACATACTGTGATACTGTGATACTGTGATAAAACCACCTTGTCCTGCTTCTCCTATGGGATACAGGGTCAGAGGCCCTAAACACCCCCAAAACAGGACAAAAGTACTCCAAAACCAACTTGTCCTGCTTCTCCTCTGGGATACAGGGTCAGAGTTCCAAAACAGACCCAAAACAGGACAAAAACAACCCAGAACACCCCAAAAACCATCCCAAAACCCCCTTGTCCTGCTTGTCCTATGGGATACAGAGTTGCAGCCCCAAAACAGGACAAAAACATCACAAAACCACTCCCAAAACACCCCTAAACCACCCCAAAACCACCCGAAATCCATTTTGTCCTGGTTCTCCTGTGGGATACAAACTCAGAGCCCCAAAACAGACCCCAAAAAGCCCAAAAACACCACAAAAAACAGCCGAAAACAACCCCAAAACAACCTTCACATGCTTCTGCTGTGGGATTCAGGGTCAGAGGCCTAAAACATCTCCAAAACAGGCCAAAATCACTCAAAAAACCCCAACACACCCCCAAAATAGACCCAAAAAACACCTTGTCCTGCTTCTCCTATGCGATACAGGGTCAGAGCCCCAAAACAGGACAAAACCTAACCAAAACCATTAAAAAAACACCTTGTCCTGCTTCTCCTGTGGGATACAAGCTCAGAGTCCCTAAACAGCTCCAAAGCAGGACAGGAAGAGGCCAAATCCAAGCAAAAACCCCCAAAACAAACCCCCAAAACAGGCCAAAAGCACCCCAAAATCACCTTGTCCTGCTTCTTCTATGGAACACAGGTCAGAGCCCCAAAACAGGACAAAACCAACCTAAAACCAGCCCAAACCACCTTGTCCTATTTCTGCTGTGGGATACAGGGTCAGAGCCCGAAAACAGACCCAAAACAGCTCAAAAACACTCCAAACCCCCCCCCAAACACCCCAAAACCACCCCAAACCCACCTTGTCCTGCTTGTCCTATGGGATACAGGGTCAGAGCCCTAAAAAAGACCCAAAACAGACCAAAAACAAGCCAAAACACCCCAAAAACGACCCCAAGGTCACATTTTCCTGCTTCTCCTATGGGACACAGGGTCAGAACCCCAAAAAAGCCCTAAAAGAGGACAAAAATACCCCAAACCTTCAAAATCACAACGAAACCACGCTAAAATCACCCCAAAATCACCTCTCTTGCAGGATACAGGGTCAGAGCCACAAACCAGACCCAAAACAAACCAAAACCAACCCAAAACACCCCAAAAGCCACCCTAAGGGCAACTTGTCTTGATTCTCCTATGGAACACAGGGTCAGAACCCCAAAACAGCATTAAAACAGGACAAAAGCAACCCAAAACGATTCCAAACCACCCCCAAACCACGCTAAAACCACACCAAAATCACCTTCTCCTGCTTCTCCTCTAGGATACTGTGTCAGAGACCCAAAACAGACCCAAAACTGGAAAAAACAAGCCAAAACACGCCCAAAACCAACCAAAAACCACCTTGTCCGGATTCTCCTATGGGATACATGGTCAGATCCCCAAAAGAGACCCAAAACAGACCAAAAATAACCCAAACACCGCAAAACACCCCAAAACCACCTTGTTTCGCTTCTCCTATGGTATACATGGTAAGAGCCCCCAAACAGCTCCAAAACAGGCCAAAACCAGTCAAAAACCACCAAAACAGCACAAAACCACCCCAAAACCACCCTGTCCTGCTTCTCCTATGGGATACAGTGTCAGACCCCCAAAACACCCCAAAACCACCTTGTCTCGCTTCTCCTATGGGATACAGGGTCAAAGCCTCAAAACAGCCACAAAACAGGCTAAAACCAGTCAAAACCCACCAAAACAGCCCCAAGACACCCCAAAACCACCTTGTCCTGCTTCTCCTATGAGATACAGGATCAGAGCTCCAGAAGAGACCCAAAACAGTCTCACAACACCCCAAAAACCACCCCAAGGCTACCTTGTTCTGCTTCTCCTATGGGACGTCAGAACCCCAAAACAGCCCTAAAAGAGGACAAAACCAACCCAAAACCATTCAAAACCACCCCGAAACCACCCTAAAACCACCACAAAATCACCACCTCCTGCTTCTCCTGTGGGATACAGCATCAGAGCCCAAAACCAGACCCAAAACAGGCCAAAACCAACCCAAAACACCCCAAAACCCAGCCCAAAACCACCTTGTCCTGCTTCTGCTATGGGATACAGTGTCAGAGACCCCAAACAGCCCCAAAACAGGACAAAATCAGTCAAAAACCCCCCAAACAGCCCCCAAAACAGCCTCAAACCCACCTTGTCCTGCTTCTCGTATTGGACACAGGGTCAGAGCAACAAAACAGAACCAAAAAAGGACAAAAACATCTCAAAACCACCTTCTCTTGCTTCTCATGAAGAATACAGGGTCAGAGCCCCAAAACAGCCCCAAAAACGGCCAAAAAAACCAAAACACCCCAAAACCCAGCCCAAAACCACCTTGTCCTGCTTCTGCTATGGGATACAGGGCCAGAGCCCCAAAACAGCCCCAAAACAGCCCCAAAACAGGCCAAAACCAGACGAAAACCAGACCAAAACACACAAAGCAAACTCCAAAACAGGCCAAAACCACCCCAAAATCACCTTCTCCTGCTTCTCCTGAGGGATACAAAGAGCCCTGAAGAAGACATAAAACAGAACAAAAACAACCCCAAAAAACTCCAAAACTACCTTAAGGTCACATTTTCCTCCTCCTCCTATGGGACACAGGGTCAGAACTCCAAAACAGCCCTAAAACAGGACAAAAAAACCCAAAACCATTCAAAACCTCCCCTAAACCACCCTAAAACCACCCCAAAATCAACTTTTCCTGCAGTATACAGGGTCAGAGCCCCCAAACAGCCCCAAAACCGGACAAAAACAACCCAAACCCCCCAAAACACCCCAAAACCACCTTGTTTTCCTTCTCCTATAGCATACAGGGTCAGAACTCCAAAACAGCCTTAAAACAGGGCAAAACCAACCCAGCCCAAAATCACCTTGTCCTGCTTCTCCTGTGGGATACAGGGTCAGAGCCCCAAATGGGACACAAAGCTGTCCCAAACCACCTTGTCCTGCTTCTCCTATGGGTGGCTCCCAGTGAGAACCCAAAACAGCCCCAAATCACCCCAACCCCCCCAAAATGGAACCTTCTGGAGGTCGCTGTGGAGCTGCTTTAGCCTGGCCTCAAGCTGCGACACCTTCTGGGGTAGGTCCAAGGATGGGGGGGGGGGGGGGGCACTGGGGTGTCCCCAATATGGGGGGAGGATCCCAGACCTGTATGTGGGGGTCCCAGCCCCACATACAAGGGGACATGGGGGGGGGTCTCCATATGGGGGGGGGGGTCCCTGTACCTGATGGGGGGGCGCCCACCCGCGGCCTCTCCGGGGGGGGGTGTCAGGGCTCAGCACCGGCTCCATGAGGGAGAGCAGGGACACGGCCCTTTGCACTGGGGGGTGGCACGTCAGCACCCCAAAACCAGACCAAAACAACCAAAATACCACAAAACCAGCCCAAAACAACCAAAATACCCCCAAACCAGCCCAAATCATCCCAAAACCAGCTCAAAACACCCCAAAACATCCGAAAACCAGACCAAAACACCTCAAAACACTCTGAAACACCCCTACAACACCCCAAAACACTCTGAAACACCCTCAAACCAGCCTAAAATATTCGCAAAACATCCCGAAACACCCACAAAGCAGTCTCAAACACCCCAAACCACCCCAAACAGCCCTGAAACAGCTCAAAGCACCCCAAAACCAGCCCAAAACCCCCTCCACAACAGTTTAACACCCCAAAAACATCCTGAAACAACCCCAAAACTCCATGGTACCCCAATCAACCACGGGCATCTCCATCCCTCCCTACACTGCTGGCACCCCTAAATGACCCCAAACCCCATCTTTCTTGAGCCCCATAAGGAAGGGTCCCCACACCCAGCATGTTGGGGTGCAGGGATGCTGCTTTGGGTGACAGCCCCAGCTCATGGCCCTGCAGCAGGCTCTCCCCCAGCCTCAGTCTAGAACCCAGGTGGGTCACCATGGCAACGGGTCAAAACGGGGCCCTTTGTGACCTCATTTGTGTCACCCTACTTGAGTGCTTTGCTCAGGGGAGCAGACAGTGACAGGAAAGAGCAGGAGGAAGGAGCCACTGGGTTGCTGCTGAGCTCAAGCCCTGTTGCTTTGGTCCAAGCTTCCCCCTTCGCTACCCGTTTGGAGGTGTTTGGGGTTGTTTGAGGGTGTTTTGGGGTTTTGGGGGTGTTAAACTGTTGTGCTGAGCCCCGACACCCCCCCCCCCCCGCAGAGGCCGCGGGGGGGCAACCGCCCCCCCATCGGGTCCAGGGACCCCCCCCATGTCA